>NC_068921.1:70448546-70658546 GCF_023091745.1 Budorcas taxicolor
TCACATCCTTCCGTGGACACAAGGGGCTTATTCTGAGGCCTCTTGAGCAACCAGTGGTGAGACCACCAGGGTCTGTTTCATTCCCTCCTCAGCACACGTAGAATTCACCGACTGCAGTTTTATGAAGTGAAAATGCCCAAGAAAAAGAAGATGTGAAGGAGGTGTCCTCAGTAATTTCTTTCCAGAGAGGGAAGAGCAAAAGAACAGACCACTGCATGTGGATATTGAGAACAAAGCCTGAGACTCAGTGTAATAGGTTATTGTGGGTCACTTGCTTTTGCAGCCTTTACTTGTCTCAGCACCACTGACCCTTGCATTTCATTGTGTGGAAATGTCAGAGGAAGTGTGTAGAGAGTATCCCAGCCTCTCCCACTGAACAATGACTTTGTCATTCTGAGATTTCTGTGGGTGTTGATCCCTTCCCCTACCCCTTCCTCAAATCCCCCTTAGGGATGTTTATTTTTAATATATATGTAATACTAGTGCCTTGTGGATATTTTCTTCCAGTCAGTGGCTTGCCATTTATATCCTTAGTAGAGATCAAGGTTTAATTTTGATGACATCTAATGTTTACCATTTTTTTCTTTTCTTTTGTAGTTGATGTTTTTGTATCCTAAGAAATCTTTGCACATCCTTAGGAGTGTGAAGATACTTTTCTATGTTCTACCTTTTTAGATATTGGTGCATCTTGCACTATTTTTTGTATGTGAAAGAGTAATTAGTGGTTGAAGTTTATTTTTTCCAATTATCTGGACACATTTGTTAAAGACTTTTATGCATCGAATTAAGGAAATCTGCATCTGTATAATTTATTTTGTTCCTCAAAAGTTACAGTTTATGCCAATATTTAGATCCTTATACCAATACTGCATTCTTAATTACTGTACATTTTAATAAGAGATGAAACCCATAGTTTAAATCGCCTAACTTTGTACTTCTTTGTCAAGGTTGCTTTGGTCATTCTGGCTTCTTTACTTTTTATGTACAAATTTTAGAAACTTTCCAATTTGCTTTTAAATAAAAGCCTGCTGAAAATTTTATCAATATTTCCTTTTAGCTATAGGTTATTTGAGAAGTCTGAGTCTTAACAATCTTGGATCTGCAATTATGAATATGTATCTCTCTCTGCTTATTTAAGTCTTTTTATAATTTTAGAAATATTTTGTCGTTTTTAGTATAGACATCTTACACTTCTCTGGTTAAATTTATTCATATTATCATTGGATTGTTTTTTTAAATTATTTATTTATTTTTGGATGCACTGTGCCTTCTTTTGGAGAGGGCAATGGCACCCCCACTCCAGTACTCTTGCCTGGAAAATGCCATGGACGGAGGAGCCTGGTGGGCTGCAGTCCATGGGGTTGCTGAGGGTCGGACACGACTGAGCGACTTCACTTTCAATTTTCACTTTCATGCATTAGAGAAGGAAATGGCAACCCACTCCAGTGTTCATGCCTGGAGAATCCCAGGGACGGGGGAGCTTGGTGGGCTGCCGTCTCTGCGGTCGCACAGAGTCGGACATGACTGAAGCTACTTAGCAGAAGGCAGCAGCAGTGCCTTCTTTGCCACGTGTGGGCTTTCTTTAGTTGCGGGGAAAGTGGGTGACTAGTTGCTGTGGGTGGGCTTCTCATTCTGGTGGCTTTTCCTGTAGCAAAACATGGGCTGTAGGGTGCATGGGCTTCAGTAGTTGTGGCACATGGGCTTAGCTGCTCTGCACATGTGGATTCCTCCCCGGAATTGAACCTGTGTTTCCTGCATTGGCAGATGGATTCTTAACCACTTGGACCACTAGGGAAGGCTTGTTTCTGATACCATTATAAACTTGCTAGTTGCTAGTCTATAGAAATATAGTTGATTTATGTATGAATTAACTTTGCATTGCCTGGAATTGATGGCAGTAGTTTTTTGTTTGTTTGTTTGTTTTTAGTTCTGTAGGATTTTATCCATATACAGTCATGTCAGCTGTAATAATGACAGTTTTGTATCTTCATTTCCAGTATTTATGACTTTTATTTCCTTTTCTTGACTTGTTGTGGCTGGAATTTCCAGTTAGTGTTGAAGAGAGTTGGTTAGATCAGTTAATCTTGTACTCTTAGGGCAAAACCTTTCAATATATTTTTCATTACAAATAATATTAATTCCAATTTGTAGGTAGGCATCTGTTGTCAGATTGAAAAAGTTGAACTTAACATTCCTGGAATAGAGTTTACTTGGTTGTAATGTAGCATTGTTTCTATGTATTGCTGTATGTAGTTTGTCAAGAATTTTTGTATCTGTTGTTCATGAAGGATATTGGTCTATAATTAGCTTTTTAAAATATTTTGTTGGCTTTTTGTGTCAGAATTAGGTAGCCTCAAGAAAATACCTGGGAAATATTTCCACTTTTAATGGTCACTTTAATGTGTCAGCTTGACCAGACTACATCCCTCAGTTATTCAATCAAAAAGTGATCTGTGTGTTCCTCTGTAGGCATTTTGTAGATGTGATTGAAGTCCATCATCAGTTGATTTTAAGTAGGAAGAATTATCCTACATAGTCAAGTGGGCACAGTTCAGTCAGTTGTAGGGCTTTAAGAACTAAGCCTTCCCTGAAGTAAAAAGAAATTCTGCTTGTGGAGAACAGCATCAGCTCCTGCCCAAGGGTTCCAGTCTGTCCTTTGTAACAGCCAACCCTGAGCATTTTGGACTTACCCAGTCAAATTAGATTGTGGAGTATTATCTTTTATATATTGCTAGATTCAGTTCATTGGTATGTTGTTTAATATCCCAAGACAGTTAAGTTTGTAATTTTCCCTTCTTTTAATGTCCTTTTTTTAAATTTTATTTTTACTTTATTTTACTTTACAATACTGTATTGATATTGCCATACATTGACATGAATCCACCATGGGTGTATACAAGCTCCCAATCCTGAATCTCCCTCCCACCTCCCACCCCATATCATCTCTCTGGATCATCCCCATGCACCAGCCCCAAGCATCCTGTATCCTGTATTGAACATAGATTGGCACTTCATTTCTTACATGGTAGTACACATGTTTCAATGCCATTCTCCTAAATCATCCCACCCTCTCCCTCTCCCTCAGAGTCCAAAAGTCCGTTTTTACATCTGTGTCTCTTTTGCTGTCTCGCAAACAGGGTCATCATTACCATCTTTCTAAATTCCGTATATATGCGTCAGTACACTGTATTGGTGTTTTTCTTTCTGGCTTACTTCACTCTGTATAATTGGCTCCAGTTTCATCCACCTCATTAGAACTGATTTAAATGTATTCGTTTTAATGGCTGAGTAATACTCCATTGTGTATATGTACCACAGCTTTCCTATCCATTCATCTGCTGATGGACATCTAGGTTGCTTCCATGTCCTGGCTATTATAAACCGTGCTGTGATGAACACTGGGGTACATGTGTCTCTTTCGATTCTGGTTTCCTTGGTGTGTATGCCCAGCAGTGGGATTGCTGGGTCATAAGGCAGCTCTATTTGCAATTTTTTAAGGAATCTCCACACTGTTTTCTATAGTGGCTGTACTAGTTTTCATTACCACCAACAGTGTAAGAGGGTTCCCTTTTCTCCACACCCTCTCCAGCATTTATTGTTTGCAGACTTTGGATCATAGTCATGCTGACTGGTGTGAAATGGTTCCTCATTGTGGTCTTGATTTGCATTTCGCTGATAATGAGTGATGTTGAGCATCTTTTCATGTGTTTGTTAGCCATCCGTATGTCTTCTTTGGAGAAATGTCTATTCAGTTCTTTGGCCCATTTTTGAATTGGGTCGTTTATTTTTCTGGAATTGAGCTGCATAAGTTGCTTGTATATTTTTGAGATTAGTTGTTTGTCAGTTGCTTCATTTGCTATTGTTTTCTCCCATTCAGAAGGCTGTCTTTTCACCTTACTTATAGTTTCCTTTGTTGTGCAGAAGCTTTTAATTTTAACTAGATCCCATTTGTTTATTTTTGCTTTTATTTCCAGTATTCTGGGAGGTGGATCATAGAGGATCCTGCTGTGATTTAATTTTCGTGTGCAGTGTTAGAAAGTGATCTAGTTTCATACTTTTACAAGTGGTTGACCAGTTTTCCCAGCACCACTTGTTAAAGAGATTATCTTTACTCCATTGTATATTCTTGCCTCCTTTGTCGAAGATAAGGTATCCATAGGTGTGTGGATTTATCTCTGGGCTTTCTATTTTGTTCCATCGGTCTATATTTCTGTCTTTGTGCCAGTACCATACTGTCTTAATGACTCGCTTTGTAGTAGAGCCTGAAGTCTGGCAAGTTGATTCCTCCAATTTCATTCTTCTTTCTCAAGATTGCTTTGGCTATTCGAGGTTTTTTGTAATTCCATACAAATCTTGAAATGATTTGTTCTAGTTCTGTGAAAAATACCGCTGGTAGCTTGATAGGGATTGCACTGAATCTGTAGATTGCTTTGGGTAGTATGCTCATTTTCACGATATTGATTCTTCCGATCCATGAACATGGTATATTTCTCCATCTATTAGTGTCCTCTTTGATTTCTTTCATCAGTGTTTTATAGTTTTCGATATATAGGTCTTTAGTTTCTTTAGGTAGATATATTCCTAAGTATTTTATTCTTTTCGTTGCAATGGTGAATGGAATTGTTTCCTTAATTTCTTTTTCTACTTTCTAAGGAATGCAAGGGATTTCTGAGTGTTGATTTTATATCCTGCAACTTTACTATATTCATTGATTAGCTCTAGTAATTTTCTGGTGGAGTCTTTAGGATTTTCTGTGTAGAGGATCATGTCATCTGCAAATAGTGAGAATTTTACTTCTTCTTTTCCAATTTGGATTCCTTTTATTTCCTTTTCTGCTCTGATTTCTGTGGCCAAAACTTCCAGAACTATGTTGAATAGTAGCGGTGAAAGTGGGCACCCTTGTCTTGTTCCTGACTTTAGGGGAAATGCTTTCAATTTTTCACCATTGAGGATAATGTTTGCTGTGGGTTTGCCATATATAGCTTTTATTATGTTGAGGCATGTTCCTTCTATTCCTGCTTTCTGAAGAATTTTTATCATAAATGGATGTTGGATTTTGTCAAAGGCCTTCTCTGCATCTATTGAGATAATCATATGGATTTTATTTTTTAATTTGTTAATGTAGTGAATTGCATTGATTCATTTGCAGATATTAAAGAATCCTTGCATCCCTGGGATAAAGCCCACTTGGTCATGGTGTATGATCTTTTTAATGTGTTGTTGGATTCTGATTGCTAGGATTTTGTTGAGGATTTTTGCATCTATGTTCATCAGTTATATTGGCCTGTAGTTTCCTTTTTTTGTGGCGTCTTTGTCAGGTTTTGGTATTAGGGTGATGGTGGCCTCATAGAATGAGTTTGGAAGTTTACCTTCCTCTGCAATTTTCTGGAAGAGTTTCAGTAGGATAGTTGTTAGCTCTTCTCAAAATTTCTGGTAGAATCCAGCTGTGAAGCCATCTGGACCTGGGGTTTTGTTTGCTGGAAGATTTCTGATTACAGTTTCAATTTCCATGCTTGTGATGGGTCTGTTAAGATTTTCTATTTCTTCCTGGTTCAGTTTTGGCAAGTTGTACTTTTCTAAGAATTTGTCCATTTCTTCCACGTTGTCCATTTTTTTGGCATATAATTGCTCATAGTAGCCTCTTATGGTCCTTTGTATTTCTGTGTTGTCTGTTGTGATCTCTCCATTTTCATTTCTAATTTTATTGATTTTATATTTCTGCCTTTGTTTCTTGATGAGTCTAGCTAATGGTTTGTCAATTTTATTTATCCTTTCAAAGAACCAGCTTTTGGCTTTGTTGATTTTTGCTATGGTCTCTTTTGTTTCTTTTGCATTTATTTCTGCCCTAATTTTTAAGACTTCTTTCCTTCTACTAACTCTGGGGTTCTCCATTTCTTCCTTTTCTAGTTGCTTTAGGTGTAGAGTTAGGTTATTTATTTGATTTTTTTTCTTGTTTCTTGAGGTATGCCTGTATTGTTGCTATGAACTTTCATCTAAGCACTGTTTTTATAATGTCCCACAGATTTGGGGTTGTTGTGTTTTCATTTTCATTCGTTTCTATGCATAATTTGATTTCTTTCTTGATTTCTTCTGTGATTTGTTGGTTATTCAGAAGCGTGTTGTTTAGCCTCCATATGTTTGGATTTTTAATAGTTTTTCTCCTGTAATTAAGATCTAATCTTAGTGCATTATAGTCAGAAAAGATGCTCAGAATGATTTCAATTGTTTTGAATTTATCAAGGTTAGATTTATGGCCCAGGATGTGATCTATCCTGGAAAAGGTTCCGTGAGCACTTGAGAAAAAGGTGAAATTCATTGTTTTGGGGTGAAATGTCCTATAGATATCAATTAGGTCTAACTGGTCTATTGTATCATTTAAAGTTTGCATTTCTTTGTTAATTTTCTGTTTAGTTGATCTGTCCATAGGTTTGAGTGGGGTATTAAAGTCTCCCACTTTTATTGTGTTATTGTTAATTTTCCCTTTCACACTTGTTAGCATTTGTCTTACATATTGTGGTGCTCCTATGTTGGGTGCATATATATTTATAATTGTTATATCTTTTCTTCTTGGATTGATCCTTTGATCATTATGTAGTGGCCTTCTTTGTCTCTTTTCACAGCCTTTGTTTTAAAGTCTATTTTATCGGAGATGAGTATAGCTACTCCTGCTGTCTTTTGGTCTCTATTTGTGTGGAATATCTTTTTCCAGCCCTTCACTTTCAGTCTGTATGTGTCCCTTGTTTTGAGGTGGGTCTCTTGTAGGTAGTATATATAGGGATCTTGTTTTTGTATCCATTCAGCCAGTCTTTGCCTTTTGGTTGGGGCATTCAACCCATTTACGTTTAAGTAATTATTGATAAGTGTGATCCCTTTGCCATTTACTTTATTGTTTTGGGTTTGGGTTTATACTCCCTTTTTGTGTTTCCTGTCTAGAGAATATCCTTTAGTATTTGTTGGAGAGCTGGTTTGGTGGTGCTGAAATCTCTCAGCTTTTGCTTTTGCTTGTCTGTAAAGCTTTTTATTTCTCCTTCATATTTGAATGAGATCCTTGCTGGGTACAGTAATCTGGGCTGTAGGTTATTTTCTTTCATCACTTTAAGTATGTCTTGCCATTCCCTCCTGGCCTGGAGAGTTCCTATTGAAAGATCTGCAGTTATCCTTCTGGGAATCCCCTTGTGTGTTATTTGTTGTTTTTCCCTTGCTGCTTTTAATATTTGTTCTTTGTGTTTGGTCTTTGTTAATTTGATTTATATGTGTCTTGGGGTGTTTCGCCTTGGATTTATCCTGTTTGGAACTCTCTGGGTTTCTTGGACTTGGGTGATTATTTCCTTCCCCATTTTAGGGAAGTTTTCAACTATTATTTCCTCAAGAATTTTCTCATGGTCTTTCTATTTGTCTTCTTCTGGGACTCCTATAATTCGAATGTTGGAGCGTTTCATATTGTCCTGGAGGTCTCCGAGGTTGTCCTCATTTCTTTTAATTCGTTTTTCTTTTTTCCTCTCTGATTCATTTATTTCTACCATTCTATCTTCTATTTCACTAATCCTATCTTCTGCCTCCATTATTCTACTAATTGTTGCCTCCAGAGTGTTTCTGATCTCATTTATTGCATTATTCATTATATATTGACTCTTTTTTTATTTCTTCTAGGTCCTTGTTAAACATTTCTTGCATCTTCTCAATCCTTGTCTCCAGGCTATTTATCTGTGATTCCATTTTGATTTCAAGATTTTAGATAATTTTCACTATCAATATTCAGAATTCTTTCTCAGTAGATTCCCTCTCTCCTCCTCTTTGGTTTGGTTTGGTAGGCATTTCTCCTGTTCCTTTACCTGCTGGGTATTCCTTTGTCTCTTCATCTTGGTTATATTGCTTCATTTGGGGTGGCCTTTCTATATTCTGGGAATTTGTGGAGTTCTCTCTATTATGGAGTTTCCTCACTGTGGGTGGGGTTGTATCAGTGTCTTGTCAAGGTTTCTTGGTTATGGAGGCTTGTGTTGGAGTTCTGGTGGGTGGAGCTGGATTTCTTCTCTCTGGAGTGCTATGAATTGTCCAGTAATGGGTTGTGCGATGTCAGTGGTTTTGGAGTAGTTTTGAGCTGCCTGTATACTGAAGCTCAGGGGTGTGTTCCTGTGTTGCTGGAGAATTTGCATGGTATGTCTTGCTCTGGAACTTGTTGGCCCTTGGGTGGTGCTTGGTATGGAGTGTAGATATGGAGACGTTTGATGAGCTCCTATTGATTAATGTTCCCTGGATTCAGGATTTCTCTGATGTTCTTAGGATTTGGACTTAAGCCTCCTGTTTCTGGTTTTCAGTTTTATTTTTACCCTAGCCTCAGGACTTCTCCATCTATACAGCACTGATGATAAAGCATCTAGGTTAAAGATAAAAGGTTTCTCCACATTGAGGGTCATGCATAGAGGTTCACTGAGTTACACGGAGAAGAGAAGAGGGAGGGGGTAGTTAGAGGTGACTGGAATGAGATGAGGTGGGATCAGGAGAGGAGAGAGCAAGCTAGCCAGTAATCACTTCCTTATGTATGCTCCACAGTCTGGACCACTCAGAGGTGTTCACGGAGTTATACAGGGAAGAGGAGAGGGAGGAAGTAGACAGAGGTGGCCAGGAGGATAGAAGAGGGAAATGAAAGGGAGAGAGATCTGGCCAGTAACCCATTCCCTGAGTGTTCTCCACCGTCTGGAACACACAGAGATTCGCAGGGTTGAGTAGAGAAGAGAAGGGGGAGGGAGGAGACAGAGGCCACCTGGTGGAGAAAAAGGAGAGTCCAAAGGAGGGGAGAGTGGTCAAGGCAATAATCTCGCTCTCAGGTAAAATTGGGTACTGAAGATTGGGTTTTTACATGTACAAAATTGACAACAAATACCAAAAAGCAAAGATTAAAAATCTGGAGTAGAGATTGGATTTTCAAAAATACACTATTAAAGAAAAGAAGAACAAGAGGAAAAAGGAAAGAAAAAAACAAGCAAACAAACAAACAAAAAAAACCACCAACAGAAAAAAACAAAGCCACAAGAATGATTAAAAATAATAATTAGAGAAATAGATTACTTAAAAATTTAAAAATTTAAGAAAGTTTAAAAAAAGACAACCAAAAAAAGAAAAAACAATCACGCATCCTCATCAACTCAAACCCCCCCCCCCCCCCCAAAAAAAAAAAATTGATTGTATAAGTAGTAAAGGTATATCTGGCCCTTTCTCTGGTGTTGTGGGTTGTGTGGGTCACTTCCAAGGCTGTTCCCTCTGTTTAACTTCCTCTGTTTGCTGGTCTCTTCCGTGTCTGATTTCCGTCTTGACACAGGGAGGGCGGTGGTGGATACACTAGGCTCACTATTCAGTCGCACTGTGGGGAGGGAGGGATGCTGCAAACAAATATTACTGGCGTGTACTTGCAGTGTCTCATCCACTCTGGGCTTGCCCCTGCTCGCGGCGCACACCGCTCAGGCTCTATGTAGCTCCGCCGGGGAACCGTCTGAGGCCGGCTTCACACATCTCTCTGGTCTAAGCTGCTCAGGCTCAGCGCTCAGCAAGCCCTCAGAGGCGCAGATTTGGTTGGGCCTGCGTTTTGTGCCCTTCTCAGGTCTGAGTGGCTCAGAAGTTTGGCGAGCACAATCGCTGTGACTGTGGCCTTTCCTGCTGCTCAGTTTTCTGGGTGTACCACTGGCGTTCCTTCTCAGGCGGATGATGACTATCCAGAACCCCCAGAAGTCTTAGTTAACAAAGAAACCTGCTTGCATTTTGGTAGGTAATGTCTCACTTGGGCTGCGATTGCCCCCTTCCAGCCCTTAAGGCTCTGGCTGCCTGTCACTGGAGGGGGATGGTCTGCAGCCGGCTATTTCCGATCCGTCCTTTGTTCTGTGCGTGGTCCTGGTGGGTGTCTTATGTTCGAGCGTTTTGCATGGTAGCTATCCCACAGTCTGGTTTGGTAGCCCAAGTTAGTTTGCTCTGTCCACGCACGGGCTGTTCCAGCCTGATTCTCAAAAAAAAAAACAACACTGCAGCCTGCACCTCCCACGGCTGGATTCTTAAAAAGCACCGCCGGCTGCACCTCCCATTCCTCCCTGCCCAGCCCCCACTTGCTAGTGGTGGATGCAGGCATCTGCGCTGCTTTTCTGCTGGGGGAGTTACTATTGGGCTCGTAATCTGTTGGTTTTGATTATTTATTTATTTTTCCTTTCTGTTATGTTGCCCTCTGTGCTTCCAACGCTCACCGCAGACGGCTGTGAGAATGTTTCCTGGTGTTTGGAAACCTCTCTTTTAAGAGTCTGTTCCTGGAACGGGATTCCCTTCCCAGGACGGAGCTCCCTCCCTACCTCCTTTGTCTCTTTTTTCGTCTTATTATTTTTTTCCTACCTGTTTTTGAAGCCAATAATCTGCTTTTCTGGTTGCCTGATGTCCTCTGCCAGCATTCAGAAGTTGTTTTGTGGAATTTACTCAGCATTGAAATGTTCTTTTGATGACTTTTTGAGGGAGAAAGTGGTCTCCCCATCCTATTCCTCCACCATCTTAGGACCGCCCCCCACTTCTTTTAATGTCTTTATCTGGTTTTTATATCATGATAATGCTGGACTCATGTACCCTGGAAAAGTTTGGTAACAATTTTCTGCAAAATATTTTTGTGAAGCCCTCTAGACTTAAGTCTTTTCTGTGGAAAATTTAAAAATTATGTATTCAGGAAATTCTCTAGTGGTCCAGTGGTCAGGACTTGGTGCTTTCACTGCTGTGGGCCTGGGTTCAATTGTGGGTAGGAAAACTTAAGATCCCACAAGTTGCATGGTATGGCCAAAACAATAAAATCAAGTAAAATAAAACAACCCAACAACACAAGAGAAGACTCAACACATGGACATCACCAGATGGTCAACACTGAAATCAGATTGATTATATGTTTTGCAGCCAAAGATGGAGAAGTTCTATACAATCAGAAAAACCAAGATGGGGAGCTGACTGTGGCTCAGATCATGAACTCCTTTTTGCCAAATTCAGATTTAAATTGAAGAAAGTAGGGAAAACCACTAGACCATTCAGGTATGACCTAAATCAAATCCTTTACAATTATACAGCAAAAGTGACAAATAGATTCAAAAGATTAGATCTGATAGAGTGCCTGAAGAACTAAGGACGGAAGTTCATGACATTGTACAGGAGGCACTGATCGAGAACATCCCCAAGAAAAAGAAATGAAAAAAGGCAAAATGGCTGTCTGAGGAAGTCTTACAAATAGCTGAGAAAAGAAGGGAAGCTAAAGGAAAAGGAGAAAAGGAAATATAATATCCATTTGAATGCAGAGTTCCAAAGGATAGCAAGGAGAGGTAAGAAAGCCTTGCTCAGTGATCAATGCAAAGAAATAGAGGAAAGCAATAGAATGGTAAAGACTAGAGATCTCTTGAAGAAAATTAGTGATACCAAGGGAACATTTCATGCAAAGTTGGGCACAAGAAAGGACAGAAATGGTATGGACCTAACAGAAGCAGAAGATATTAAAAAGAGGTGGAAGCATACACAGAAGAACTATACAAAAAAGATCTTCATGACTCAGATAAAAACAATGGTGTGATCACTCACTTAGAGCCAGACATCCTGGAATATGAAGTCAAGTGGTCCTTAGGAAGCATCACTACAAACAAAGCTAGTGGAAGTGATTGAATTCCAGTTGAGCTATTTCAAATCCTAGAAGATGATGCTGTGAAAGTGCTGCACTCAATATGCCAGCAGATTTAGAAAATGCAGCAGTGGCCATAGGAAAAGGTCAGTTTTTATTCCAATCCCAAAGAAAGGCAATGTCAGGGAATGTTCAAACTACCGCACAATTGCACTCTTCTCACATGCTAGCAAAATAATGCTCAAAATTCTCCAAGTCAGGCTTCAATACTATGTGAACCATGAACTTCCAGATGTTCAAGCTGGTTTTAGGAAAGGCAGAGGAACTAGAGATTAAATTGCCAACATCTGTTGGATCACAGAAAAAGCAAGAGAGTTCCAGAAAAACATCTGCTTTACTGACAACAGCAAAGCCTTTTACTGTGTGGATCACCACAAACTGTGGAAAATTCTGAAAGAGATGGGAATACCAGACCACCTTACGTGCTTCCTGAGAAATCTATGCAATTCAAGAAGTAAGTTAGAACTGGACATGGAACAGAAGACTGGTTCCAAATAGGGAAAGGAGTACATCAAGGTTGTATATTGTCATGCTGCTTATTTAACTTATATGACTAGTATAACATGCGAAATGCTGGACTGGATGAAGCACAAGCTGGAAACATGATTGCTGGGAGAAATATCAATAACCTCAGATATGCAGATGGCACAACCCTTATGGCAGAAAGTGAAGAAGAAATAAATAGCCTCTTGATGAAAGTGAAAGAGGAGAGTGAAAAAGTTGGATTAAAACTCAACATTCAGAAAACTAAGATCATAGCATCTGGTCCCATCTCTTCATGGCATATAGATGGGGAAACAATACGAACAGTGGCAGCTTTTATTTTGGGGGGCTCCAAAGTCACTGCAGATGGTGACTGCAGCTATGAAATTAAAAGACACTTGCTCCTTGGAGGAAAAGCTATGACCAACCTAGACAGCATATTAAAAAGCAGAGACATCCCTTTGCCACAAAGGTCCATCTAGTCAAGGTTATGGTTTTACCAGTAGTCATGTTATGGATGTGAGTGTTAGACTATAAAGAAAGCTGAGTGCCAAAGAATTAATGCTTTTGAAGTGTGGTGTTGGAGAAGACTCTTGAGAGTCCCTTAGATTGCAAGAAAATCCAAACAAACAGTCCATCCTAAAGGAGATCAGTTCTGAGTGTTCTTTGGAAGGACTGATGCTGAAGCTGAAACTCCAATACTTTGGCCACTTGATGTGAAGAACAGACTCATTGGAAAATACCCTGATGCTGGGAAAAATTAAAGCAGGAGGAGAAGGGGACGACAAAGGATGGCATCACTGACTCAATGGACATGAGTTTGAGTAAGCTCCGGGTGTTGGTGATGGACAGGGAAGTCTGTCGTGCTGCAGTCCTTGGGGTTGCAAAGAGTTGGACATGACTGAGTGAGGGAACAGAACTGAGAAAATAAAAAAGGATTCAAATTCTTAAATATATATGCAATTATTCAGATTTTCTATGTCATTATGTTAGTTTTTCATGTCATTTTCAAGACATTCGTCCTTTACATTAAAATTTAAAAGTTTATCTGCACAATGTTTATTATATTCTCTTTGTAATGGTAATGGTATCTTTTGTATTTAAGTGAAAGCCAAAGTGTTAGGTGCACAGTTATGTCCGATTCTTTCCAACCCCGTGAACTGTAGCCTGTCAGGCTCCTCTGTCCATGGGATTCTTCAGGCAAGAATACTGGAGTAGGTTGGTTGCCATTTCCTTTTCCAGGGGATCTTCTCAACCCAGGCAACAAACCTGGGTCTCCCATGTTACAAGCAGATTCTTTACTGTCTATGCCAGAGGGAAGTCCAATATCTTGTATTATCCTCTTTTAATTCATATTAATAGCAATTTTCCCCCTTTTCTTTTCTTTTTCATTTTGTGGTGATTTCAAAGAACTAACTTTGAGTTTGTTGATTTTCCTGCTTAGAAGTTAATTTTCTTTTCATTTGGGTCTTTTGTCATTTAGTTGCTCAGTTGTGTCTGACTTTTTGTGACCTCATGGACTGCAGCATGCCAGTTTTGCCTGTCCTTCACAATCTCCCAGAGTTTGCTCAAACTCACGTCCATTCAGTTGATGATGCTGTCGAACCATCTTATCCTCAGTTGCTCCCTTCTCCGCCTGCCATCAGTCTTTCTCAGCATCAGGCTCTTTTCCAATGAATCAGTTCTTCACATCAAATGGCCAAAGTATTGGAGCTTCAGCTTCAGCATCCAGTCTTTCCAATGAATAATCAGTGTTGATTTCCTTTGGGATTGACTGGTTTGCACTACTTGCTGCCTCAGGGACTCAGGAGTCTATATTTTCTTATTTTCATTCTTCTACATACTTTGATACACTTTGTTTTTTTTAATTGATAAGATAGACCTCAAACGCCTTGACTTTTAGCTTTAAATTTTTTTTTAAATTTCATTGGAATATAGTTGATTTATAATACTGTGTTTATTTCACAGTATTATAAATGTACAGCAAACTGGTTCAGTTATATATATATACATATATTAATTCTTTTTTAGATTTTTTTCTCATATTGGTTACCATGGGGTGTTGAGTAGATTTCCCTGTGGTATACTTTTATAGTGCTCCTCTTTTTAAGGTGTACCTTGTTAAATTAGCAAATAAGTGGACTCCAGACTTAAGTTTTGTAAAAATCTTGAACCCTGACAAAAGTAGAAAGGAAGCTATTGCTCAGTGAGATACACTAAACATGAAAGAAGAAATACACCATGTTTCCCTAAAGCTTCCTGTTGTGCTGGTTAACAAACTGTGAACCAGGCCCCACCATTCACTCTTCAGGGGAGTTAGCCATGACTCTCAGTTGCGAGCGAACTGATGGATACCCAGGTCCTAGAGCTTACATTGTTGTGAAAAGATCCAAGACAGCCAAATGAGAGATGAAGAGTGTGATAAATGTATCCCACGCAAAGGGCAGGATTAGAAAAGCTTAGTCTTAGGGTTTGTACGTGTGTGTCTGTGCATGTTAGTTGCTCAGTTGTGTCCGAATCTTTGCAATCTTGTGGACTGTGGACTGCCAGCCTCCTCTGTGGAATTCTCCAGGCAAGAATAATGGAGCGGGGTGCCATTTTCTTTTCCAGGGGATCTTCCCAACCGAGGGATCAAACCCTGGTCTTCCTGCATTGCAGGCAGATTCTTCACCATCTGAGTCAAGAGGGAAGTCCAGGATTTGTATAGATCTCACCATATAGCTAAGACTCACCAATGTTTTATAATGTCCTGATTTAACAGACCTAAATGAGTTGGATTATATCAAAAGAGACAGAGGTGATGAAGGAGGGATTTGAGAATCAGAGCTGATCTCTAAACTTCCTGAGACGTGCAAGCTACTGTATCTGCTTACATGAAGACTTAGCACTGACCCTCGGTTAGTGTTAAGTTTGTGTACTTACTTAGTCTCTCAGCCATGTCTGACTCTTTACAACCTCATGGAATGGAGCCCTCCAGGCTCCTCTGTCCATGGGGATTCTGCAGGCAAGAATACCGGAGAGGGTTGCCATGTCCTCCCCCAGGGGATCTTCCCAACACAGGGATTAAAACCAGGTCTTCCACATTGCAGGCCTATCTCAGCACAATATTGGGCTAATGGAATTTCTCTTCCAGGTATAGATTGTCATTCTCTGCAAACTGAAGAATTTTTCTGAATTGTGAAAAATCACCATTTTCTCTCAAGTGGAAGATTTCATCTAATAATTTGTTTTTTATTTGTCCATGTGGATTCATAGACTTTGGATAGAATTTCCCAAATGGTATGCTCCAAATGGGAAATATATAAAAATGCATAAAAGTAATGATTCTCCTTGTTTGGGTGAAATCAGGACTTGGGTCACTTGCTTCTGGGTCAATATGTGTCTTTCTATATTTCCATCCTTGTCTCTGTGCCGTAGTGTGACAGAGGTGCCAAAGCACTGGCCATGGTGATGTGGTCCATCAGATGGGCCTGGAATCCAACCAGATGGGGGGAATTGTGTGTAGCTTGAATTGGGTTTTTAGGAATTCCTGGGAATGTAGAAGAAAGAAATGAGGCCGGCTTCAGGGAAGGGATTTATTGTGTGTTTGTTGTACACTAGGACCTTGTGTTTCCTTCTTCAGATGTTGACTTTTTTTTTTAGATACTATTTTCATCTTCTATAAAATTCTATAAAGGGCTTGAGATGGCTGGCAATAAAAGATTCACAAATGTATATACATATAAAAGTAAAAGTGCTCAGTCATGTCCAACTCTTTCAGATCCCATGGACTGTAGCCTGCCAGGCTCCTCTGTCCATGGAATTCTCCAGGCAAGAATACTGGAGTGGATTGCCAGTCCCTTCTTCAGGGGATCTTCCAAACCCAGGGATCAAACCTAGGTCTCCTGCCTTATAGTCAGGTTCTTTACCATCTGAGCCACTAGGGAAACCAATATGCTGTGTGTGTGTGTGTGTGTATGTATGTATAATAAAACCTTTAGAGACATCCTTTTTGCATTGCCTAGAATTTAGGGCCATGAAATCTGAAAGACCAAACCTAACTCCAGAAGTTCTGAGAGCAATAGTAATGGGTTTTCAGTGGGTACCTAATGAAAAAGCATTGGCACAGCTTCCATGGAGCCCTTCAGTTTGATCTTACCTCTGCTTCCCAGGTTACCTGCTGGGCTGGGTTAGTCATAAAAGTCCCTCACCTGGAGTGGTTTAGTCACTCAGTCTTTTCTGACTCTTTGACCCCACGGACTCTAGCATGCCAGGTTCCTCTGTCCATGGGATATTCCAGGCAAGAATACTGGAATGAGTTGCCATTTCCTTCTCCAGGGGAACTTCTTGACCCTGGGTCTCCTGCATAACAGTCAGATTCTTTAATGACTGATCCACCAGGGAAGCCACCTGGGGAGAGCCAGATTATTGACATGGATGAATGTTATCCATCAAATGATGCAAGTCGGCTAAAAAACAGTAATTTGGATTTTTTATAATTGATATTTTAGTAGGTTTTTTTTTTCTTTTTTTTGACAAACAACAATGGCAAGCAAAGTGACCAAAGGCTAGACATAGAAGGAGCTGGAAGGACCGCTCCCCATGAACATGAAGGTTGTAGCATGGTGGGATGCACAGTCAAGCCAGTGGCTGTAAGAAATTGTTTTCTGTAGGTCTAATTGGAGGGAGGTCAGACAGCCCTATTTTTCTCCACTTATTATTAGAATTTATTCCTTCAGAATTCCATCCTCTTCACTCTGAGTTTTCTTTTGCTACCACTGCAGAGATGGGGAGAAACAGGAAAAGCACATGGGTCTCCATCCAGATCATGCAGTTTGCTCCCCAAGTGCTCCTGGCCATAGAGTCACGATTCTGGTCATTTGTTCCTCACTCCTGCAGCTGTGGCTCTGGGATTCCCTGAGCACAAACTGCTCCTCTCCTTCTCTAGGATAAGCAATACCTTCCTGGGAAACTTTAGGACAACCACTTATCCTCCAACCTCATATTTCTTATCTGTAAAGGACAACCAGTATTAACTCTGACAAGCATCTCAACATTCTCATCCAAGCTCACTTTTGGTCAAAATTTCCATCAACTGTGATTACTGCCTGCAAATCACTCATGCCATTCTTTCTGTTTGTTAAACAACCCTGTAAAATCAGTCATAAATCTTGGAATCGTCTAAAAATATTCAAGTATTCTTTCCTGTGTTTCCCCAACACCCTGTGCCCTGTGCAGATCACCATGGATTTGTATCCACCAGAGATCATAAACTTCAGAGGCCTTGGCCCAGACTGGGTGAATCTGCAAGTCCCTACCACCTCACCCAACTTTTATAGCAGGCAGACACTAAATGTTGATTGCATTCTTATTACCTGATACTGTCCTCCAGGGTATCATAATTTTCCTGATAAAGATGGATGTTTAAATAAGCACCAACCAATGATATCGTTTTCTATTCTACTTGCTGTCTTTTTAGACCAAGATCATTTCCAAAGAGTAATCATCTCAAGGGATAATATGATGATTAAGAGAATGTTCCTGGAACTCAGCATAGGGCCTTACATACAGTACACACATTGTAACTGGAATCTGGTGTTGTTATAATAATTAACCTTTAAAATGGGTATTTTAAATACTTAGTGTAATGATACAAATGTGGCTGTTTGTTGGAAGTAAGCTTAAATATGTCATAATGGCTCATAACATGGGCTTCCCAGCTTTGTGAGAGGCTTTGCAGTCTCCATTAAGTTGCTTTTCCTCTCCCTGTGCCTCACTGTCTCCATTTGTAAAATTAGATAATACGGACACTAGATATGTTACACTGAATTTGTGATTAACCACTTCTTTATCCCTACATTGATAGCTGAAGCATCTGGATTCCTCTACTGTGATTCATGCTCACTCATCTCTCTATTAACACCTGCTGACTCCTGACGGTTTGAGATGCAACTCCTACTCTCTGAACCTCAAATATTCTCATCTGTTAAAAATAGTAATGCCTATCTCAAAGGGCTACTGAGTGTATCACAAGAGCTGATACTTAGAAAGTTCTTATCAGAGTGTTTGGTGCATGCAATAAACATCATGAGGACCACCTATAATTGTATTTCTTTGGAAGGGAAACATTCCCTGCTGTTTCAACAAGTTTTTTCAAGGAAAGGGGTTTAATCCTAACAAATCAACAAAGTTTATCTTTCAAAAGTATCCTTGACACAAAGGCCTCTATTTTCACTATTTCAGGCATTTCTACTTGTGATTGGTGTGGTAGGCGTGATGGTGGCTGCAGTTCCTTGGACTGCTATACCTGTGATTCCCCTTGGCATCATTTTCTTTTTTCTTCGGCGATATTTCTTAGAGACGTCACGAGATGTGAAACGCCTGGAATGTACAAGTGAGTACCGGGGCTCTCAGGTTGGGAGGGCAGTGCAGCCTGTCTTCCATTCATACTGCAATTAACCAGACCCCTAAAACTCTGCAGACTGTTCTGTGGAATTTCTCACCGTTAACATTAGGTGATTGAAAGTTATGGCCTCTGAGAGTAGGTTTGGCCCTTAAGGCAAATGGAGCTGGCTGTGGGTCAGCTGCACTTTGCATTTTAGTCCAAGGAGGATGGATTTGAGCACCATGAGGACAGGGACCATTTCTGTCTTGTTTATGACATACTTCCTAACACAGAGTATCCACTCTATTAATACTATTCTTGAAAGTATTTCATCATGTTGGAACTAATTTAGAAAGAAAATAGAGAATTTTTCTTCTCCTAAAGTTACCAGAAATGATAAGGAAAGGAAAAGATTAGGAAAAGGAAAGGAGACCTCAGGAAATATATGTCAGAAATGATATATTTGAAAAACATGTTATTTCACATGTTCTAGTAAGTTGCAGTTGTTAAATGTATTGAAAAGATGTGTGTTAGTTGTTCAGTCATGTCCGACTCTTTGCAACCACATGGACTGTAGCCCACCAGGCTCTTCTGTCCATGGAATTCCCCAAGCAAGAATACTGGAGAGGATAGCCGTTCCTTTCTCCAGGGGATCTTCCTGACCTAGGGATTTAACCCAGGTCTCCTGAATTGCTGGTGGATTCTTTAATGTCTAAGCCACTAGGGAAACCCTATTGAAAAGATAAGCCCTGTTATTTTCAGGTTTGTTCTTTGTCATTATCAGTATTTGGGTGATACCACACTGTTTGTGTACCTCTTTATCAAAGCTATTCACATAAATGATGATGAAAATCCCCTAGGAGTACACAGGAGGGGGATCTGTTCAGAATGCATTTAGTTGATTACTCCATTCAACTTCCTAGTTTTAGAATAATGGGGAACAGAGACGTCCCTGGTGGTCCTGTGATTAAGACTCTGTGCTTCCAATTTGGGAGTTACCACTTTAGTCCCTGGTTGGGGAACTAGATCCTGCAAGGTGCAGCCAAAACAACAGAATAAAGGGAACATAATTTTTGATTAATTATTCTTTTCTACAGGTAATCACAGATGATGAAAGAATCAAATTTCTCTCTTATGAATGCATGCATTTCATCAATATTAAAACAAAAATAATAAGGAAAATAGATTCTTATATAGTTTTTAAAGGTTATAAAAACAATAGCCAAAAAGTAAGGAGAGAATATATTTGTATCAGAGACCTCAGCCATGAATAATTATTGCAAAATAATACCAACTTGACCTTCTAGAAACCAAGCCAAGAACAGAAGCATATTGAGTCTCTTATTTCTCTATATATGGAGTGGAAAAAAAACCTCAGTTCATCCAGTCAAAGGAGTTTTTTTATTGTGGCATTTGTATGTTTTGGTTTTAGTAATAAACACTGGAGGTACTTATCTTTATCTGAAAAAGGATAGTGATCATCAGTTTCATAAAATCTGTAGAAGACATTTTCACTCATCAAGAGAAGCAGCTAACCTCCTGTGAGGTCGAGTTTGGCGAGGTGTTTGGATGGATGGGGAGCAGTAGAGTCCAGATGTGTGTCATTCTCCTATATGACTGAGTAGGATGGTAGGACCTGGGGAGGCAGAAGAAGAAGTAATGAGCTCCATCCAGTCTTCTGTGTAGACAAGGCTTCAGACGTTTTATGGTTTGAGGCCACTCATGAAATGGAGTCATTCAACAGTCTTGTTGCAAAGCAGGTCTCTGATACATTGATAGAAGGGTTGTTCCAGAAAGAATATTTGACAGAATTTTTGCCTGGGGCAAGGGCCATTTCCCATTCAAATGGAAGTGGAGAGAAGGGCTCCTCCTGAGGCTTTTGTCAAGAAGCAGTACAGGATTTTCTCAATATTTGATCTGGAGAGTCTGAAAACTTTGGCACTATCATTGTGGAATATTTGGGCTTTTTGCACCCAGCAGGTTGCAACAAGTTAGACAATAAATTTAATCCAGGTACCCCATCCTGCACACCTCAGATAACCACATGTGGTGGCCAGTTGATTAGAATGTTTATGTTCTCTCTCTAGGTGGTGGTGGTGGTGGTGTTCAGTCTCTCATTTATATCCAACTCTTTGACCCCATGGACTGTAGCATGACAGGCTTCCCTGTTCTTCACCATCTCCCAGAGTTTGCTCAAACTCATGGCTATTGAGTTGGTGATGCAATCCAACCATCTTATCATTTCTTGTCTCCTTCTCCTCCTGCCTTCAACTTTCCTAGCATCAGGATTTTTTCCTATGGGTTGGCTCTTCACATTAGTTGGCTTAAATATTGGAACTTCAATATCAGTTCTTCCAATGAATATAAAAGGTTGATTTCTTTAGGATTGACTGGTTTGATCTCCTTTCTATCCAAGGAACTACAAAGAGTCTTCTCCAGGACCACATCTATCACGTCAGTTTTTCCATGCTCTGCCTTCAACATGGCCCAACTCTCACATTCATACATGACTACTAGCAAACCATAAATTTGACTATATATACCTTTGTCGGCAAAGTGATGTCTCTGCTTTTTAATATGTAGTCTAGGTTTGTTACAGCTTTTCCTCCAAGAAGCAAGCATCTTTTAATTTCATGGCTGCAGTCCGTAGTGATTTTGGAGCCTAAGAAAATAATGTCTGTCAAATGTTTCCCCAACTATTTGCCATGAAGTGATAGGACTGGATGCCACGATTTTCATTTTCTGAATGTTGAGTTTTAAGCCAGCTTTTTCACCCTCATCATTCACCTGGATCAGGATGTCCTTTAGGTCTTCTTTGCTTTCTGCCATAAGGATGTCATCTGCATATCTGAGGTTATTGATATTTCTCCTGGCAGTCTTGATTCCAGATTCTGCTTCATCCAGCCCAGCATTTCGCATGATGTACTCTGCATATCATGAGAAACAGACGGGTCATGGTGGAAATTTCTGACAAAATGTAGTCCACTGGAGAAGGGAATGACAAAGCACTTCAGTATTCTTGCCTTGAGAATGCCAAAAAGATAGGACACTGAAAGATTAACTCCCCAGGTCAGTAGGTGCCCAATATACTACTGGAGATCAGTGAGAAATAACTCCAGAAAGAATGAAGAGACAGAGCCAAAGCAAAAACAACACACAGTTGTGAATGTGATTGGTGATGGAATCAAGGTCCAATGCTGTAAAGAGCAACATTGCATAGGAACCTGGAATGTTAGGTCCATGAATCAAGACAAATTGGAAATGGTCAAACAGGAGATGGCAAGAGTGAATGTTAACACTTTAGGAATCAGCAAACTAAAATGGACTGGAATGGGTGAATTTAACTCAGATGACCATTATATCCACTACTGTGGGAAAGAATCCCTTAGAAGAAATGGAGTAGCCATCATGGTCAACAAAAGGGCCCAAAATTCAGTACTTGGGTGCAATCTCAAAAACGACAGAGTAATCTCTGTTCGTTTCCAAGGCAGATGATTTAATATCACGGTAATCCAAGTCTATGCCCTGATCAGTAATGCTAAAGAAGCTTAACTTGAATGGTTCTATGAAGACCTACAAGACCTTGTAGAACTAACACCCAAAAAAGATGTCCTTTTCATTATAGGAGACTGGAATGCAAAAGTAGGAAGTCAAGAAACCCCTGGAGTAATGGACAAATTTGGCCTCGGAGTACAGAATGAAGCACGACAAAGGTTAATAGAGTTTTGCCAAGAGAACGCACTGATCAGAGCAAGCACCCTCTTCCAACAACACAAGAGAAGACTCTGCACGTGCACATCACCAGGTGGCCAACACCTAAATCTAAATCTGATTGATTATATTGTTGATTGTATACCAAACAAAGATGGAGAGGCTCTATGCTGCTGCTGCTGCTGCTGCTGCTAAGTCACTTCAGTTGTGTCCGACTCTGTGCGACCCCATAGACAGCAGCCCACCAGGCTCCCCTGTCCCTGGGATTCTCCAGGCAGGAACACTGGAGTGGGTTGCCATTTCCTTCTCCAATGCATGAAAGTGAAAAGTGAAAGTGAAGTCTCTCAGTCGTGTCTGACTCTTCGTGACCCCATGGACTGCAGCCTACCAGGCTCCTCCATCCATGGGATTTTCCAGGCAAGAGTACTGGAGTGGGGTGCCATTGCCTTCTCCAAGAAGCTCTATACAGTCAGCAAAAACAAGACCAGGAGCTGACTGTGGCTCAGATCATGAACTCCTTATGACCAAATTCAGATTTAAATTGAAGAAGGGGAAAACCACTCGACCATTCAGGTATGACCTAAATCAAATCCCTTATGATTATACAGTAGAAGTGAGAAATAGATTTAAGGGACTAGATCTGATAGACAGAGTGGCTGATGAACTATGGATGGAGGTTCGTGACATTGTACAGGAGACAGGGATCAAGACCATCCCCGAGGAAAAGAAATGCAAAAAAGGGAAATGGCTGTCAAATAGCTGTGAAAAGAAGAGAAGAAGAGAAGAAAAAAACAAAAGTGAAATATATACCCATTTGAATGCAGAATTCTGAAGAATAGTGACTAGAGATCAGAAAGCCTTCCTCAGTGGTCAATGCAAAGAAATAGAGGAAAACAATAGAATGGGAAAGAGGAGAAGGCAGCGACAGAGGATGAGATGGCTGGGTGGCATCACAGACTCAATGAACGTGAGTCTGAGTGAACTCTGGGAGATGGTGATGGACAGGGAGGCCTGGCGTGCTGCGATTCATGTGGTTGCAAAGAGTCAGACACGACTGAGCAACTGAACTGAAACTGAAACTGAGAGATCTCTTCAAGAAAATTAGAGATACCCAGGGAATATTTCATGCAAAGATGGGCTCAATAAAGGACAGTAATGGTATGGACCTAACAGAAGCAGAAGATATTAAGAAGAGGTGGCAAGCATATGCAGAAGAACTGTACAAAAAAGATCTTCATGACCCAGATAATCATGATGGTGTGATCACAAACCTAGAGCTAGACATCCTGGAATGTGGAGTCAAATGGGCCTTAGGAATCTTCACTACAAATAGAGCTAGTGGAGGTGATAGAACTCCAGTTGAGCTATTTCAAATCCTGAAAGATGATGCTGTGAAAGTGCTGCACTCAGTATGTCAGCAAATTTGGAAAACTCAGCAGTGGCCACAGGACTGGAAAAGGTCAGTTTTCATTCCAGTCCCTAAGGAAGGCAATGCCAAAGGATGCTGAAACTACCACACAATTGCACTCATCTCACACACTAGTAAAGTAATGCTTCCAATTCTCCAAGCCAGGCTTCAACAATACATGAATCATGAACTTCCAGATGTTCAACCTGGTTTTAGAAAAGGCAGAGGAACCAGAGATCAAATTTCCAACATCTGATGGGTCATTGAAAAAGCAAGAGTATTCCAGAAAAATATCTATTTCTGCTTTATTGACTATGCCAAAGCCTTTGACTATATGGATCACCACAAACTGTGGAAAATTCTGAAAGAGATGAGCCTACCAGACCACCTGACCTGCCTCTTTTTTTTTAATGGTTTCTTTTTTTTTTTAAGTTTTATTTTTACTTTATTTTACTTTACAATACTGTATTGGTTTTGCCATACATTGACATGAATCCACCACAGGTGTATACGAGCTCCCAGGTCAGGAAGCAACAGTTAGGTCTGGACATGGAACAACAAAGTGGTTCCAAATAGGAAAAGGAGTATATCAAATCTGTATATAGTCACCCTGCTTATTTAACATATATGCAGAGTACATCATGAGAAATGCTGGACTGGATGAAGCACAGGCTAGAATCAAGATTGCCCAGAGGAGTATCAATAACATCAGATATGCAGATGACACCACCCTTATGGTAGAAAGTGAAGAAAAACTAAAGAGCCTCTTGATGAAAGTGAAAGAGGAGAGTGAGAAAGTTGGCTTAAAGCTCAACATTCAGAAAACTAAGATCATAGCATCCGGCCCTATCACTTCAGGCAAATAGATGGAGAAACAGTGGAAACAGGGTCAGGCTTTATTTTTAGGGGGTCCAAAATCACTGCAGATGGTGACTGCAGCCATGGAATTAAGAGACACTTACTCATCGGAAGGAAAGTTATGACCAACCTAGACAGCATATTAAAAAGCAGAGATATCACTTTGCCAACAAAGTTCCATCTAGTCAAGGCTATTGTTTTCTAGTAGTCATGTATGTATGTGAGAATTGGACTATAAAGAAAGCTGAGTGCCAAAGAATTGATGCTTTTGAACTGTGGTGTTGGAGAAGACTCTCGAAAGTCCCTTGGACTGCAAGGAGATTTAACCAGTCAGTCCGAAAGGAGATCAGTCCTGAGTGTTCGTTGGAAGGACTGATGTTGAAACTGAAACTCCAATACTTTGATGTGGCCACCTGATGTGGAGAGCTGACTCATTTGAAAAGACTATGATGCTGGAGAAGATTGAAGGCAGGAGAAGAAGGGGAAGACAAAGGATGAGATGATTGGATGGCATCACTGATTCAGTGGACATGAGTTTGAGTAAACTCAGGGAGTTGGTGATGGACAGGGGTGCCTGGCATGCTGCAGTCCTAGGGGTCACAAAGAGTCAGACATGACTGAGCGACTGAACTGAACTGAACTCTGCGTGTAAGTTAAATAGCAGAGTGATAATATGTAGCCTTGACATACTCCTTTCCCAATTTGGAACCAGTCCATTTTTCCATGTCTCGTTGTAACTGTTGCTTCTTGACCTGCATACAGATTTCTCAGAAGGCGGGTATAGTGGTCTGGTATTCCCATCTTTTTAAGAATTTTCCACAGTTTGTTGTAATCCACACAGAGAAAAATTTTAGTGTAGTCAATGAAGCAGAAGTATATGTTTTTCTGGAATTCTCTTGCTTTTTCTATGTTCCAATGAATGTTGGGATTTTGATCTTCAGTTCTTCTGCCTTTTCTAATTCCAGCTTGTACATCTGGAAGTTCTCAGTTCATGTACTGTTGAAGCCTAGCTTGAAGGATTTAGAGCATTACCTTGTTAGCATATGAAATGAGTGCAATTGTACATCAATTGGTAGTTCAAACACTTCTTGGCATTGCCCTTTTTTGGGAATGGTATGAAAACTGGTCTTTTCCAATCATGTGGCCACTGCTGAGTTTTCCTTATTTGTTGGCATATTGAGTGCAGCACTTTAACAGCCATCATCTTTCAGGATTTGAAATAGCTCAATTGAATTTCGTCACTTCCCCTTGCTTTGTTCGTAGTCATGCTTCCTAAGGCCATTTGACTTAGGAACTCTTAGATGTCTGGCTTTAGGTGAAGGATCACACCATTGTGGTTATCCAAGTTATTAAGATCTTTTGGTATAGTTCTTCTGTGTATTGTTGCCACTTCTTCTTAATATTGTTTGCTTTTGTTAGTTCCATCCCATTTCTGTACTTTATTGTGCCCATCTTTGCATGAAATGTTCCCTTGGTATCTCTAATTTTCCTGAGATCTCTAGTGTTTCCCATTCTATTGTTTTCCTCTATTTCTTTGCATTGATCACTGAGGAAAGTTTTCTTATCTCTGCTATTTTTTGGAACTCTGCAAATGGGTATATTTTTCCTTTTCTTCTTTGCCTTTTACTTCTCTTCTTTCCTCAGCTATTTGTAAGGCCTCCCTGGCAACGTTTTTGCCTCTTTGAATTTCTTTTTTTGGGGGATGTTTTGGATCACTGCCTTCTGTACAATGTTATGAACCTCAGTTCATAGTTCTTCAGGCACTCTGTCTATCAGATCTAATCCCTTGAATCTATTTGTCACTTACACTGTATAATCATAAGGGATTTGATTTAGATCATACTTGAATGCTGTAGTGGTTTTCCCTACTTTCTTCAATTTAAGTCTGATATTTCAACAGGGAGTTCATGATCTGAGCCACAGCTCCTTATCTTGTGTAGAGCCTCCCCATTTTCAGGTCAAAAGAATATAATCAATCTGATTTTGGTATTACTCATCTGGTGATGTCCATATGTAGAGTCATCTTTTTACTGTTAGAAGAGGGTGTTTGCTATGACCAGCGTGTTTTCTTGGCAAAACTCTGTTAGCCTTTTCCCTGCTTCATTTTGTACTCCAAGGCCAAACTTGCCTGTTACTCCAGTTATCTCTTGACTTCTTACCCTTACATTCCAGTCCCCTACAGTGAAAAGGACATTTTGTTGTTGTTGTTAGTTCCAGAAGGTTTCATAGGTCTTCATAGAACCATTCAACCTCAATTTCTTCTGCATTAGTGGTTGGGGCATGGACATAGATTACTGTGATATTGAATAGTTTGCCTTGGAAATGAACGGAGATGATTCTGTCATGTTTGAGATTGTATCCAAGTACTGTATTTGGACTCCTTTGTTGACTATGAGGTCTGCTGCGTTTCTTCTAAGGAATTCTTGCCCACAGTAGTAGATATAATGATCATCTGAATTAAATTTGCTCATGCCCATCCATTTTAGTTCACTGATTTCCTAAAATGTTGATGTTCACTCTTGCCATCTCCTGTTTGATCCATTCCAATTTACCTTGATTCATGGACCTAGCATTCCAGGTTCCTATGCAATATTGTTCTTTCCAGCATCAGACTTAATTTTCACCACCAGACACATCCACAACTGAGTCTCTGCTTTGGCTCAGCCTCTTCATTCTTTCTGTAGCTATTTCTCTTCTCCTCTCCAGTAGTATATTGGGCACCTACTGACCTGGGGAGGTGGGTCTGTGCCATAAATGATAACACTGCTGCTTCCTCTAAATAGGAACTGATAGTATATCTTAGGGCTTCCCAGGTGGCTCAGTGGTAAAGAATCTGCCTGCCAATGCAGGAGATGCAGGACACACAGGTTCAGTCCCTGGGTTGAGAAGATCTCTTGCAGGAGGACATGGAAACCCACTCCAATATTCTTGCCTGGATAATCAGATGGATAGAGGAATGTGGTGGGCTACAGTCCATGGGGTTCCAAGGAGTCAGACATGACTGAATGACTGAGCAAGCGAGAGCATATCTTAAAGGTCACTACTGGAGCCAACAGCAAAAAGAGGGACACCTGACTGCTGTGGCCAGATGGCATATGCCTGCTTCATCCTTGTGCTCTGAAGGACTACTGAATCCTAACATTTATTTTCAGGTCCTGTGGCCTCACTGCCCCTGGGCCTTATGCTGACATTTTTATCTGATGACATATTGGCAGCTGATTTTAACAGGGCTTTGGGGTCACATTTGTACAAAAGTGATCATAGCAATGCTCAGTCATAGACAAGTACATAAAACCAGGGTGGCATTTGCTTGCCTTTCTCTAACTTCTCTAGCCAGCTTTTTGCTTTTGACAGTGCCTTAATGATGGATTCATATACAAATTCTGTCTGAAAGGTGCTGGGATCAGCTAGTGATGTCTTCCATGGTCATTGTTAGGGGAGGGTTAGCACATGTGTCAGGTGTATTAGCACCATGAATCATCAAGTCTGCTGTTTTAAGGGGTTCTCGTGCCAGATTCCCAGGGACTTTGTTCAATGGAAGGTGATTAATGGGGCTTCCCAGGTGGCGCTAGCAGTAAAGAATGCACCTGCCAATGCAGGGGATGTAAGACATGTGGGTTTGATCCCTGGGTCATGGAGATCTCCTGGATGAAGATCTCCTCCATGACAACCCATTTCAGTATTCTTGCATGGAGAATTCCATGGACAGAGGAGCCTGGAGAACTGCAGTCCATGGGATCGCAAAGAGTCAGACACGACTGAAATGAGTGAGCACAAAGTGATTAATAAGATGCGCAGTAATGGCTAAGGCTGTTGGGTGTTAACTGAGTAAGATCTGGGGTTTTCTGAACATAAATACTAAAGTCTGGAGAAAAATTGCTTATCGTCACACACGAGCATCCTTAACGATAGTGTGGGTCTCACACCCAGGTCTACCACTTAGGTGGGTTAATATAATTAATACTGGGCAGTCAGTGCTATGAATCCCTTAGTCTCTGGGGATCTCATGAGGATTTCTTGAATTGATTCTTGTAAAGTACCTGCTGGCCACTACCAAAGGCACTAGAACCTTGAACAAGAGGCAATTAAGAACCTATTCACAACTAGCAGGTTTCACATAGCTTGAATAATAACCTGCAACAGGGCTATCAGCCTGGAGGTCCCCCTGCCGAGGAAGATCACCCCACACTTGTGGGGTGTGTCCCCAAGTGTCCTCAGGGTTATGGGAAACAGCTGTCAGTCCTGTGAACTGTAGGTTTATACATCTGTGACTGCGGACTGACACCATGGCTGTGACATAGTCTGCTTCAGGACAGCAAGCTCAGTGCTTGTGGCAAAAAGGTGCTACTTTGGGCAACACAGCAACAGAGCCTTGACATCCCCTCTCCCCCTGTACTAGTTAATTTTTGGGGGGCAGACCTTCCAGTTCACTCATCCTGGCATTCTGCTTAGCCCTAAGTGGGGTTTGAAAGAAACAGGATAGATTTTCATGGTCCAGATCCCCCCATCCTGTAACTCTTGGGCATGAGGTGAGGTAGGTGATGGGGTGTTTAGTTCCCTGGTGTTCCAGGCTGAGATGACACCTGGTTTCTAAAGTCGACACTGCCCTCTATCCCTGCTGGAGAGAATCAGCTGCACTTCGATTTCCTGGTGAGCGAAACAGGTGAGGGAGGCCACGCTGAAAAGTTCACTCCAGGACTCTCCCTGGGGGAACAGCCACATCTGCTTCCTGCTCAGAAGCCCTGTCTGTGATGAACAGTGTTGATGTCACTGTCTGTGGAGTGGAAATGAGAGCCTGGTTCTAGTGAGCTTTCTCCTCTCTCTGGAGCTGGGTTTTCTGATCCTCCTGACAGGGTGATGGGCCCCAGAATTCACCTGTATCATCCCTGTAAGCACCCAGTGTGCAGACTAATGAGTTCTGGGGGTGGTTGGGACATCTGGTAGGGCTGCAGAAAAGACCTGAACAGAGCTCCTGGACTTTCTTGTTTGGAGCCTGAGTTCAACCTGAGTTTATGTTGCTCTTACAACACAAAGTTATAGGCAGCTAAAAAGTTACTCAGTAGAGTGAAGAGAGAGAGCAGTGTGGATGCTGGAATGAGATTACAGGTACACAACTGGATGATCAAAAGCACCACTGAATCACTTTCAACTCTGTGCCTAAATGAAGTAAAAAGGGGAAAGGTTAGAACATGTCACCATTCAGAGAAGGGATTTTCCTTAAAGCAACATTACAGCTGAGGTCCCTAACAGTTAAGGTTCCTGATCAGATGTCCCAGGCAGGAAAGAGTCCCACCCGGGGTTGTGTGGATGGTCACCTGGCCCCTAGGCCAGGCTGTCCTCCCCCAGCCTAGGGCTTCCCATCCTCTCTGAGCCCCAGTGTCTCACAGGAGGAAGCCTGCTCCTTCCTTTCTTAATGAACTGGGGACCCTAAACACAAGAGGAGGTTCTGTGTCTTTACCTGTTTGTACCTCAGCCTCTCCAAACGTGGAGTGCCCAGGTGCACGTCAGTACGGACTGAAGTGTCACCAGACAGGCATTCAGAGCCTGAACTAAGAATTGAGGACCTGAGAACAGTGTAGAGTTTCCCCCTTGATTCTTTCCCCATCATTTTATAAAATCTCTCTTGTCCCCTGTAAGATGTGTTACTAACCTCCTGTAAACAACATCGTTGTACTAACAGGTCTTCTGTAGGAAACACACAGGTAACAAAGTGATGTCAGTATTTCCTGCTGATACAGTACAAGTTATCACTCATCCCAGACAGAGGTCACAGGCTCACATGTGCCCCTAACAACAGAAAGTTACTTCCTCGTTCACAATGGGGAATGAGAACCATAAGGGTCCTCCCTGCCTGGCAGCCTGCAGCCCAGCTGTTCCCTGAGGGACAAGAGCCTAACCCTGGAGCTCATGGTCAGTGTGCTCTTAGAGAAGATGCCAGGAAACGAGTGGGCAGTCATGTGACATCAGGCCCCCAGCCACATGAAGTCACTCAAAAGATGGACACTGAGGCCGCTGTCAGATTCTAAAAGGGTGATGTGAGTGTCACATGCCACAGTGACCTCTGAATACTAGGACAAGTATCCAGCAGGCAGATATGAAAACACCCATCAGGTTCCCGGAGCAGAAGTCAAGGCCATTCAAAGGCTCCTCGTCTCCTGGGTCCTGTGGGCACAAGGGTGGCGCAGTGCCGAGTGCTCCGTGACCCGCACAGAGGCTCCTGGCGCAGGTGCAGGGAGAGGCCCAGGATGGGGAGACAGCAGACTGTCCGCTCCCCTTACTCGTCTTGTGCTGTCCTTTGTCTGGCTGTGGTCCAGTGAGGGGATGCACTGACTCTACCCCAGCCCTTAGGTTACTCATCTAAGGAGGAGGCGGCCCACAGGTAGCTCACCAAAATTCAGTGTGGTGAAGACTCTAATGAGGAAATAAATTTTAAAATGCTACTGGTTAAAAAATTAGTGAATAATAATTACTCACCCTTGGAAAAGAATGAAATATAGCCATTTGCAGCAACCTGGATGGATCTAGAGAGTATTATTCTTAGTAAAGAAAGTCAGAGAAAGATGCATATGATATCACTTAAACATGGAATATAAATATAATACAAATGAATCTATACACAAACTAGAAATAGACTCAGAGGCATAGAAAACAAACTTGTGGTTACCAAAGGGGACTGAGAGGGAGGGAGGAACAAATTAGAAGTATGGGATTAATAGTCACACTACTATTAACATGTCAAATAGATAACAACAAGGATTTAGTATAAAGCACAGAGAATTTTATTCAGTATCTTGTAATATCCTGTAATGGAATATAATCAGAAAAAATAACTGAATGACTGTACATGCCTGAAACTAGCACATTATTGTAAATCAACTATACTTCAATATACTTTTAAAAAATTGTGAGCAATTTCCACCTAGAAAGACACCAGAAGAATTTGGAGGGAGGCATGTTTGAGAAAACCTTGATGAAAGAACCAGTAAAGAATTTCTTTATCTAAATCTAGCTGGGATTTTGAATTTATCAAAGATAATTTCAAAGAGAATCTCTCATTCCCAGGTCATTAAAGTAAAGCTTGGTGTGAGCAGGAGTTTGAGGGTCACATGGAAGATTCCCTTTGGCAGGACGTGTGACCACAGAGCCCGGGAGGCAGTGGTTTCCTTGCATCCTGCCTCCCTGACTTTCTCTGCTGTGTGTCTGTCTCTGCTTCCCCAGGTCGGAGCCCGGTATTTTCTCACTTAGCATCTTCTCTCCGGGGACTCTGGACCATCAGGGCATACAAAGCTGAACAGAAGTTTCAGGAGCTGTTTGATGCACACCAGGATTTGCACTCAGGTCTGTACGTTTCTGGAGATGATTTCTAAGGATGGGATGTGCTGCCTTCTGAGGCTGACTCCCTCTCAGGTGGCCTGGCTGTCCAGCACCTCTCTGTGTGTCAGCCCACGTCGCCCTCTGCACACCTGCCTCCCCCACCCCTTTCTCTCAGCATCCCCTCTGTGTTCCCCTCTTCCCCCTTCACAGCCCTGCTTTTCTCCCCTGACTGGGCTGCATTGTCCTTCCATTTCTGTGCCCTGTGGACTTCTGTCTCTTTAAGGCAGGAGTCAATAAACTTTTCTTTTTTCCAAAGGTTCAGATAGAAAATATTGTAGGCTTTGTGTGCTGTCTATGTTACAGCTACTCACCTTTGCCATTGTGGCACAAAGACAGGCAAAGATCAGACATCAGCCAATGACTGTGTTCCAATAAAATCTTATTTTCAGAACCAGGTGGTGTCTGTTCTTGCCCCTCAGGGTGTGGTTTTCTGACTCTTTTCATGGCAGACATGGAGAGTAGCAGACGTATTGAGGAAAATAATTTCCTGACTTGCTACCTACTTTATTATGCTTTGTATCAGTGAAGGGTTGTTGTTGTTTTTTTTTTCCCTGCCTAGGTAGGAAATTCAGAATTTTCTCTATGTACCTGGCCAAACTTTCCAGTCATTAATGTATTTCGAAGATAACATGGCATTTTGAAAGCCACATACAGATCCTGTTAGCTGATGGTCATGTGGACACTGGCTCCTAAGAATAACCTCCTCAGGCCCTGTAGAGAGGGCAGAAGGTGCTGGAAACAGTGTGAGCTGTGCTCTCTGCTGTCAGAGCTGGGAACAGCCAACCCTTTGAGAGGAGGATCTTTATGTTTAGGCCCAGCACTGCAGGAAACACACCAGTGAGATGATTTTCCATCTTCTTTCCTGTGATGGTATTTCTCTTGATAACCCGTGGGTTGAAGTTTTCAAAGCATGCTTCCTGTACCGATTCCTGCGTGTCCCATATGTTGTTTTGTGTTGAACCTAGTTTTCTGGAATCTTCAGGTTCCTTTGAAGTTACAGGTGTGTAACTTTGCTGTCCTACCTTGTGTAAAATCTTCTGTAGCTCAACTGAGAAAATGCTCTCCCTGATGAACATGGTTTTCCTGTTTATGTATTATACTTATTACGGTTCACAAATGCAGAGGCGTGGTTCCTGCTTTTGATGACATCCCGATGGCTCGCTGTGTATCTGGATGTCGTCTGTGCCATCTTTGTCACCCTTGTTGCCTTTGGATCCCTGATTCTGGCAAAAAGTAAGTACAGATGTGAATATTTGTGGTATGTTTACAGTTTATAGCTTTGTTTGTAGTTATTAAACTCTTGTCAATCTTGTCTAATATATACTCGTTGGTTCTAATGAGTTGTATTAAAGTGTCTGCAGCATGTGACTCCACAATGTCCATGTGAAGTCATTTGTGTCTTGATGAGAACTTTTATCTTTTTTCCATTTACTTATTTATTTACAATAGGTCCTTGTTGAGACCATTAAAAAATTTTTTTGATTGGTGTATGGTTGATTTATGATGTTGTGTTAACTTCAGGCATATAGCCAAGTGAATCTATTATACATTTACCCACTTTTTAAAAGATTCTTTTTTCATACTCCATGCACATTGGGTGCATGTATATATTTTTAAGTACTTTGCATTTTGATTAATACTTCAAATGAATTGTCCTTTAGAAAAGAATTTCTGTTTTTCACTTTCAGAATCTTTAGAAGCAAAGACGAGGTATGACGTGCCTGCTCCAGCAGACCTGTGGTGCCTTGGGCCCCTGCTTTGGCTCACCCAGGCCATTCTTTCATTCTTATGTTAGGTTTATTTGGGTATCATTCATTTACACTGTTGTCTTAGTTTCCGATGTATAGCAAAGTCAATCTGCTATACGTATTCATATACCCACTGTTTTTTAGATTCTTTTCCCATATAGATAAGTACAGAGTTCTCTGTACTTTACAGTAGTTTCTTATTAGTTATCTTTTTAATATGTTATATATAGTAGTATGTATGTGTCAATCCTAGTCTTCTAATTTATCCCTTCCCTCACTTACCCCTGGTAACCATAAGTTTATTTTCTATATCTGTTACTCTACTTCTGTTTTGTAGATAAGTTCATTTGTAGCCTTTTGTTATATTTCATATGTAAGCAATATCATATTCTATTTTTCTCTTACTTCACTCAGTTTGAAAATCTCTAGGTCCAGCCATGTTGCTGCAAATGGCATTATTTTGCCCTTTTTAATGGCTGGGTAACATTCCATTGTATGTATGGCACCACATCTTCCTTGTCCATTGCTCTGTTGACAGGCATTTAGGTTGCTTCCATGTCCCGGCTTTTGTTAATAGTGCTGCAGTAAATATTAGGGTGCATGCATCCTTAGGAATTATAGTTTTCTCTGGATGTATGCCCTGGAGTTAGATTGCTGGATCATATGGTAGCTCTATTTTTAGTTTTTAAAGGAACCTCCATATTGTTCTCCATAGTGGCTGTACAAGTTTACATTCCCACCAACAGTGTAGGAGGGTTCCCTTTTCTCCACATCCTCTTCAGTACTTATTGTTTGTAGACTTTTGATGATGGTCATTCTGACTGGTGTGAGGTGAAACCTCACTGTAGATTTTTGCTTTTTTTTTTTTTTAATTTTTCCCACTGTAGTTTTGATATGCATTTCTCTAATAATTAGATATGTTGACCATCTTTTCACATGCTTTATGGCCATCTGTATGTCTTCTTTGGAGACTGTCTGTTTTAATCTTCTTCCCATTTTGTGATTGGGTTGTTTATTTATTTTTGACATTGAACTACATGAACTGCTTGTATATTTTGGAGAGTAATCCCTTGTCAGCCACTTCATTTGCAAATACTTCCCCCATTCTGCAGGTTGTCTTGGTATTTTTTTTTTTTTTTCTGTGCAAAAGTTTTTAAGCTTAATTGGGTCCCATGTATTTGTGTTTCACTTATTTTCATTACTCTAGGAGGTGGGTAAAAAAGTTTGCTGCAATTTATGTCAGAGATCTCCCTCTGTTTTCATCTAAGAATTTTCTAGTGTCTGGTCTTACATTTATGTCTGTAATCTATTTTGAGTTTATTTTTGTTAATGGAGTGTTCTGATTTTATTCTTTTACATGTAGCTGTCCAGTTTTCCCAGCACCAATTATTAAAGAAACTGTCTTTTCTCTATTGTGTATTCTTGCTTCCTTTGTCATAAGTGACACAGATACATGGGTTTATCGCTGGGCTTTCTGTCCTGTTCCATTGACCTATATTTCTGGGTTTGGTGCTAGTAGTCTACTGTTTCAATTACTGTAGCTTTGTAGTGAAAGGTTGTTGTTGAATCACACAAAGACGCCAGGATTCTTGGCCCCCAGAGGAGAAAAATTTAATCTGGGGCCAGAAACGAGGCTTGATCGCTCAGAGCTTTTGTGTAATAAAATTTTATTAAAGTATAAAGGAGATAGAGAAAGCTTCTGACATAGGCATCAGAAGGGGGCAGAAAGAGTACCCCCCTGCTAGTGTTTAGCTGGATGTTATATAGTCACTAGCAGTCTGTTAATAGAAGAAAGGAATGTCTTAAAACTCAGAATGGCACCAGGCCCCTCACCCATAAGATGTATTTTGTGATAATCTTGGCACCAAATGGTTCATCCTGGGCCATAAAAGGATTAACTTGAATTTTGAAGAAGGGCAGATCACCATAAAAATAGTTTCATTTACATAGATTAGGGGAACAATATATGAATATAACATGTTGGTTTGTCAAGTAGGTTTTGAGCCAAGAGGCAACAGACTTGAAGACAGAGTTTGGGGTAAATGCATAGTACATTAGCATAGCTTAAGATAAACATTTCCATGAGAGAAATGCATTGGTTATCTCTAGGTTTGAGAATAGTTAACTTCAAGTGAAACCAGATGTCATTATGGCAACACAGTATTTTTTTTTAATATAAATTTATTTATTTTAATTAGAGGTTAGCTACTTTACAATATTGTATTGGTTTTGCCATACATCAACATGAATCTGCCACAGGTATAGACATGTTCTCCATCCTGAACACCCCTCCCTCCTCCCTCCCCATACCATCCCTCTGGGTTGTCTCAGTGCACCAGCCTCAAGCATCCTGTATCATGCATCAACCTCCTTTTAAATTTATATACAGAAGGAAAAAAATATCCCTAGTTTGTTTCCTCCTGCCGCTTAAGAGAGATAAAAATGTCTGGCACTTGCAGGCTATTTCCTCCATCTGGAGACCTCTGGCCTTCCTGCTTGTTACTCTCTCAGTAGTATAGTCTGAAGACAGGGAGCATGATTTCTTCTAGCTTCATTTTTCTTCTTTTTCTCAAGATTACATTGGCTATTCATGGTATTTTGTATTTCCATACAAAATGTAGATGCTTTTGTTCTAATTCTGTGAAAAATGCCATTGGGAATTTGATAGGGATATATGTGAACCCTGAACTCCCTGATGTTCAAGCTGGTTTTAGAAAAGGCAGAGGAACCAGAGATCAAATTGCCAACATCTGCTGGATCATGGAAAAAGCAAGAGAGTTCCAGAAAAACATCTATTTCTGCTTTATTGACTATGCCAAAGCCTTTGACTGTGTGGATCACAATAAACTGTGGAAAATTCTGAAAGAGATGGGAATACCAGACCACCTGACCTGCCTCTTGAGAAACCTGTATGCAGGTCAGGAAGCAACAGTTAGAACTGGACATGGAACAACAGACTGGTTCCAAGTAGGAAAAGGAGTACATCAAGGCTGTATCTTGTCACCCTGCTTATTTAACTTCTATGCAGAGTACATCATGAGAAACGCTGGACTGGAGGAAACACAAGCTGGAATCAAGATAGCTGGGAGAAATATCAATAACCTCAGATATGCAGATGACACCACCCTTATGGCAGAAAGTAAAGAGGAACTAAAAAGCCTCTTGATGCAAGTGAAAGAGGAGAGTGAAAAAGTTGGCTTAAAGCTCAACATTCAGAAAACGAAGGTCATGGCATCCAGTCCCATCACTTCATGGGAAATAGATGAGGAAACAGTGGAAACAGTGTCAGACTTTTTTTTTCGGGGCTCCAAAATCACTGCAGATGGTGACTGCAGCCATGAAATTAAAAGACGCTTGCTCCTTGGAAGAAAAGTTATGACCAACCTAGATAGTATATTCAAAAGCGGAGACATTACTTTGCCGAATAAGGTCCATCTAGTCAAGGCTATGGTTTTTCCTGTGGTCATGTATGGATGTGAGATTTGGACTGTGAAGAAGGCTGAGTGCCGAAGAATTGATGCTTTTGAACTGTGGTGTTGGAGAAGACTCTTGAGAGTCCCTTGGACTGCAAGGAGATCCAACCAGTCCATTCTGAAGGAGATCAGCCCTGGGATTTCTTTGGAAGGAATGATGCTAAAGCTGAAACTCCAGTACTTTGGCCACCTCATGTGAAGAGTTGACTCATTGGAAAAGACTCTGATGCCGGGAGGGATTGGGGGCAGGAGGAGAAGGGGACGAGAGAGGATGAGATGGCTGGATGGCATCACGGAATCGAAGAACGTGAGTCTGAGTGAACTCCGGGAGTTGATGATGGACAGGGAGGCCTGGCGTGCTGCAATTCATCCGGTCGCAAAGAGTCAGACACGACTGAGCAACTGAAATGAACTGAACTGCACTGAATCTGTAGATTGTTTTGAGTCGTTTGCCTGTTTGTTTGTTTACAGTAGGTCTCCGTTGAGATCTTTTATCTTTTTATCTTTCTTTGAATGGGTTGAGGTCTACATCACTGTAGCAAGATGACCTTCTGAAAATCCCAGGTAGTGTCCTATAGCTGGATAGAGAGAACCAGGTTTTCTGTTAAACTTTTTATACAGATTAGGTTTTAGGTTTTAGTTTTAGGGCTACTTAGATCCCTTCCTTTTAGGGATCTGAGAAAGACTCTCTATAGCAAAAGCAGTATACTTACTGCTGTGTGGGTCCCAGATGAGCAGTTGTTGGAAAGTGTGGCATGAATTCACCATCCCTCACTATTCAATAGAAATAGCCCAGAATCACAGTCTTTAATAGTAGAAAAGTGAGAGTAATATTTTAGATTTAAAAGCACTGGCTCTTAGAACCCACTGCCTTGTTTTTGTGATTTCAACTGCAGCTACTTTGGTTGTAGAGAATGAAATTACATAATGATAATTGAAGCATAAGGACAAAAATCTGAACAATCCTCAACTATATTATACTGTGAAGTATATCTCAATCCAGGTGGGATTAATATGGATAAAGGACAAAAATGGTAATGACCTAAAGTGAAGTCGCTCAGTCGTGTCTGACTCTTTGCGACCCCATGGACTGTAGCCTACCAGGCTCCTCCACCCATGGGATTTTCCAGGCAAGAATACTGGAGTGCGTTGCCATTTTCTTCTCCAAGGACCTAAGAGAAGCAGAAGAGATTAGGGAGAGGTGGCAAGAATACACAGAAAAACTGTACCAAAAAGATCTTAATGACCTAGATAACCACGATGGTGTAGTCACTCATCTTGAGCCAGACATCCTGGTGGGTGAAGCCAAATGGACCTTAGGAAGCATCCCTACAAACAAAGTTAGTGGAGGTAATGGAATTCCAGCTTAGCTATTTCAAATCCTAAAAGATGATGCTGTTCATGTAACATGCCAGCAAATTTGGAAAAGTTACTAGTGGCCATGGACTGAAAAAGGTCAGTTTTCATTCCAGTCCCAAAGAAATGAAATGGCAAAGAATGTTCAAACTATCATACAATTGCACTAATTTTACATGCTAGTAAGGATATACTCAGGAGAAGGCAATGACACCCCACTTTAGTACTGTTGCCTGGAAAATCCCATGGACGGAGGAGCCTGGTGGGCTGCAGTCCAAGGGGTCGCTAAGAGTCAGACATGACTGAGCGACTTCCCTTTCACTTTTCACTTTCATGCCATTGGAGAAGGAAATGGCAACCCACTCCAGTGTTCTTGCCTGGAGAATCTCAGGGATGGGGGAGCCTGGTGGGCTGCCATATATGGGGTTGCACAGAATCGGAAACGACTGAAAGGACTTAGCAGCAGCAGCAGCAACAGCAAGGATATACTCAAAATCCTTCAAACAAGATTTCAACAATATGTGAACTGGGAACTTCCAACTGTAAAATCTGGGTTTAGAAAAGGCAGAGGAACCAGAGATCAAATTGCCAACATGTATTGGATCATAGAGAAAGCAAGGGAATTCCAGAAAAGACTATGTGAAAGGCTTTGACTCTGTGGATCACAATAAACTGTGGAAAATTTTGAAAAAGATAGGAATATCAGACCATCTTACCTGTCTCCTGAGAAACCTGTAAGCAGGTCAAGAAAAAATAGAACTGTACATGGAACAATGGACTGGTTCAAAACTGGGAAAGCAGTGTGACAAGGCTATATGTTGTCACTATATTTATTTAACTTATGTGCAGAATACCTCATGCAAAATGCCAGGCTGGATGAAGCTCAGGCTGGAATCAAGATTGCTGGGAGAAATATCAGTAACTTCAGATATGCAGATGATACCACTCTAATGGCAGAAAGTGAAGAGAAACTGAAGAGCCTCTTGATGAAAGTGAAAGAGCAGAGTGGTAAAGCTGGCTTAAAACTCAGCATTCAAAGATCTAAGATCATGGCATCCGGTCCCATCACTTCATGGCAAATAGATGGGGAAAAGTTGAACGCAGTGACAGATTTTGTTTACTTGGGTTCCAAAAATCACTACAAACTATGACTGCAGCCATGAATGAAAAGACGTTTGCTTCTTGGAAGGAATGCTATGACAAATCTATGCAGAATATTAAAAAGCAGAGACATCACTTTGCCAACAAAGGTCCATATAGTGAATGCTATGTTTTTTTTCCAGTAGTCATGTAAGAGTTGTCAACGGATGTAAAAGTTGGGCCATTGAAAAGGCTGAGGGCTGAAGAATTTATGCTTTCAAGTTGTGATGTTGGAGAAGACTGTTGAGAGTCCCTTGGACAGCAAGGAGATCAAATTAGGAAATCCTAAAGGAAATCAACCCTGAATATTCACCAGAAGGACGGATGCTGAAGCTCCAATATTTTTGCCACCTGATGCAAAGAGCTGACTCATTAGAAAAGACCTTGCTATTGGGAAGATTTAAGGCAGGAGGAGAATGAGGTGGTAGAGGATGAGATGGCTAGATAGCATCACGAACTCAATGGACATGAATTTGAGCAAACTCTGGGAGATAACAAAGGACAGGGAAGCCTGGCATGCTACAGTCCATGGTGTCACAGAGTCAGACATGACTTAGTGACTGAACAACAACAACTTTGCTAGCTCTTTCTAAATTCATAATAATTTTTTTTTAAATTTTATTTATGTGGCTGTACTGGGTCTTAGTTGGGGCACGCAGGATCTTCAGTCTTAGTTATAACAGGCAGGACTTTTGTTGCAGCATGTGAACTCTTAGTTGTGGCACGTGGAGTCTCTCTGCCTGACCAGGGATCGAACGTGGGCCCCCTGCATTGGGAGTTCAGAGTCTCAGCTATTGGACCACCAGGGAAGTCCCTCATAGTGTGTGTGTGTGTGTATGTGTGTGTTTTACTATATTATTGTCTCATACAATAGAAGTAATATTATGAGTGATAATATCATTACATACCAATGATTTAAATATTATAAAGGAGTCTTCTCACTGCTATATAATAAAACAGATAGCTAAAAAGGACCTACTGAATTGCACAGGGAATTCTATTTAATACTCTGTGATAACATATATGGGAAAATAATTTTAAAAGAGCAGATTTTATGTACATATCGGGCTAATTCACTTTACACCTGAAACTAACACAGCTTTGTAAATCAACTATACTTCAATGAAAATCATAAAAAATAAAGGAGTCTTTCTTATAGACTGACAGAAGGACCTGTGTGAGGGGTTGAGAAGTAGACTGACTTTATTCCTCTTCTTCCTCATTTAGCTTTGGATCTCGGGCAGGTTGGCCTGGTCCTGTCTCTCACGCTCACACTCACGGGGATGTTCCAGTGGTGTGTCAGGCAAAGTGCCGAAGTTGAGAACATGGTGATGTTTATCTTTCTGTTCTTAGCCTTTTCAGGTCTCCTTGCTGTTATACGGCATAAAAGCAATTCTTACATAAAATAATAAAACCCTTTCTTCTTCTTCTTCTTTTTTTTTTTTTTTAACTTAATCTTACAAATTTTTTCTAATGTTCTCCTCCATCTGCTTAAGGGCTTCCCTGGTGTCTCAGATAGTAAAGAATCCGCCTGCAATGCAGAGCCACAAGAGACAAAGGTTCTATCCCTGGATTGGAAAGATCCCCTGGAGAAGGGAATGGCTACCCACTTTAGTATTCTTGCCTAGAGAATCTCCATGGATAGAGAAGCCTGGCAGGCTATAGTCCATGGGGTTGCAAAGAGTTGGACATGACTGACTGACTTTCACTTTCCATCTGCTTAAATTTAATAAAAATATATACATCTTTTCTCACATATGTATGCGATGTCAGAAGATTTTACATTCATCACAAATTGTCTTCAAATACAATAAATGTCTCTGTAGGAAAGAGGTTCTGAAATTCTGGAGACAATGTAAGCTGATTTCTTAGCAGTTTATTTATCTTTGCTTCTTAATGGATAATTCCTTATTTTTGGTAAAAGAAAAGAATCCAGTATTTTAAGGTTTATTTAATTAATATTTCTCTCCACCCCCCCCCCCCCCATTTTATCACTTATTCTTGTGTGTGTTGAACACCTGCATTTGCTGTTGGCCCTTCTTCCTGGTAGGTAGGCTTCCTCTCAGAATGTGCTCTTAAAGGTGTGGACTTACGGTTGTTTAAGAGGCCTTAGTCAATAAGTAAATTATATACTTTTGAATATTTGTACCTTCTCCTAAAGGGAGAAAGGCAATAAAAATGAAGTTTTCCCATTTATTTCTGCTAACAGTGTTGAAAATGACTATTAAAATGATGTTTGATGACTGTCCAGTTCTGGACATCTGTAACACATGACCCTTCTGTAGCCACACATACTGATCGATGACCATAAGTGTGCTTTTCTTTCAAAAAAAAACTTTTGCTTTTTTAATTCAGATGTGAAAGGTGGATCAATAAAACCTTACCATTCATTTCTCTAAGTTTTTAGCTTTTATATAAAATTGAAGGAAGTAGTCGTGTGTAAAAGTGTTGAAGATGATGAGCAAGTTTGCAGATCATCCAAGGCCTCATCAGACTCCTACTTCTGTCCTTTGTGGATGTTGAGACCTGAGATACTCTGAACCGTAGAAAAGCAGGAGGTTTCATTTACAATCTCTGAACACCCATTAACTAGGTCCTCTGATACTAACTCATGTGATGTCATATGTCTTTCAGATGATTTCAGTAGAAAGGGGGATTGAATATACAGACCTTGAGAAAGAAGCACCCTGGGAACTTGAGTATCGTCCACCACCAATCTGGCCCCCAAACGGAAGGATTTCCTTTTTCAGTGTGAACTTGAGATATAACTTGGACAGTCCTCTGGTATTGAGGAACCTGGAAGCATTCATTTACCCAGGAGGAAAGGTTAGTTTAAGCCATTTGCCTCTTTAAATCCAGCTAAAGATTTAGTACCACATCTGTTCTTGGCTTCCTTATCACTATGTCAGGGGGACTGTTTGCTCCTAATGGATGCAAATCAGTGACATTGTAGGTGAATCTTTCTTGGAAACTGATCATGGAATGGGGACACCAGCAATTTTTCCCCTGTGTTGTGAGCTCCCTCATGGTGGTTGACAGGCCCTGGGATCTGGGGCTCCATCTTAACCTGACCTAGGACACTATATGTGATGCATGATTATTCATACAAAGTCTGGGACGTCAGCCTTGTCTTCCTGGCCCTAACTCTCCAATATCTCATTCTTTTCCATCTTTTCTTGTTTGTATTTTGGAAATCTCCTCCTCACATGGTGCCCTCTGGTTGCAGCCTCCTTCCCTGTCCCTTAGTCCTTCCTGTAGCCTTGTCCTCCACTCACCCACACTGAGCTGCCAGCCCCCTGCCCTTACCCACAGACTGCTTCTTTCTTAGCCCAGATCTGATCCTTACTGGGCTGGGTGAGCTGCTGCTGGAACCATAGCATAGCCTCAAGCCCACTCCAGCAGGGGCCGTGGGGTGAGCTTATGTGAACCAGAGAAGAGCCTGAATAATGACCCAGTCAGGAGTGAGGAACCAGGACCTCAGATGGAGGCAGGGTCTAGAGACTGGCTCAAAGTCAAAAGCAAATTGAAAGGAGCAGAGATCCACGTGAAAGATGGCAGAAAGGATTGTGACCTGGACCTGCCAGCATCCATGTCTGCTGGTGATGTTCCTTCCACACTCAGCTTGAGGCCCGCAGCTGGGACCAGGACAGAGTCTTGAAGAAGAGACTAAACAAGAACTGGCAAGGTGGCTGGAAGCTCTTCCCCACCTCCCTCTGCTGTAAGTATGTCTCTGACATACACACCCCCCTGCACTGGGATTGTGTGTAGTTTCTCCCAAAGCACCACGTCCTCCTTGTTCCCAGTGTGCATGCTGCCCCCCAGCCTCAGAGACTCAGGCCCTCTGCCATCTGGATGGTGAAAATCTCCTCATTTTCTGAGTCAAGTCTAGTGTATCTTTGAGACCCTTGGTTTAATATACCCTTATATATACTAATATGATAATATATGTTATATATTTTAATATACATACTTAATATACTAACATATACTTAATATATGCTAATATATGTTATATACATATATATACACACTAATATATCCTTAGTGTCTTATATATTCTTTTAAGATAGCATTTATGGTACACCTATGTTCATGGCAGCCAAAAGTTGGAAGGAACTAAATCCTTACAATGAAGTATTATTCAGCCTTAAAAAGGAAGAAAATTCTGACCTGTGGATAAATCTTGATGACATCTTGCTAAATGAAATAAGCCAGACACAAAAGGAATAAATACTCTGATTCTATTTATATGAGATTCCTAGAGTAGTCAAATCCAAGAAGACAGGAAGTAGGAAGGTGATTTCCAGGGACTCGGGGAGGGAAAATGGGGAGTTGTTTGTTTAATGGGTAAGAATTTCAGTTTTACGAGGGGAAAAAAAAAATTCTCAAGCTTGGTGGCACAGAAATGTGAATGTACTGAACACCAAACTATACACTTAAAAATGGTTAAATTTTATGTGAATTTCATCATAATTAAAAGATAACACCTGTGGCATGCTTTGTAATTTGAGATCTGTATCTCATAGTACCTCAGGGTTTCTAAAATCAGGGAGCAGCTTGTTTTCATCTTTGTTCCCAGAATGTGGCATTCTGCAGGGCACAGAGAGGGTGCTGAGGGACTGCTCAGGTGTGAGCAAGCAGAAACCAACACCCCCCCCCCACACACACACACACATGACAACACTTTGTATAACTGAAAGAACTGCTCTTTAAAACTCTTACCACCCCAGACCCATCTAATGGCTGTAGCTGTGATTTAATGAATGAAACACTTCTAACATGAAAGAATATTCAACTTAATCCCCAAATGCTACCCAGGGAGCAGTTTCAGTTAGTCACAGGGCAAAAGCTCCCTCCTAATTATCTCCAGTTTCAGTAAAGATCAGGAAAAATGTGAACTGCTGTGTCAGGAAAACATTAACCGCAGCTCTTGATACAATCTTGTCCATGAGAGCACTGTATGTGATGTTTACTCACTCTCAGACAGTGTGTCTGTCAGATTTTCTGTTGTAAATGTAATTCTGTTCACCTGCACTTGTCTTAAATTTCCCCCAAATCCATAAAATAGGAATTATCTAAGAAACTTTGTAGGACAACTTAGGAACATAACAGATTCTTATTCTTCCTTCTTAAAACCTGCAAATCATAGGATTATTGAGATTCTAAAACATTTGAGGGAAAAGTGAATTTGGAGACTGAATTAATAACTGAAGTGACTTGTCTTTTGATCTGTGCCTTGGTCCACTCTCAGTATCACTGGTAGCTTCATTTCTGTGTTTGGAGATGACACCCGGGCAACGTGTTCATGAAGTGATTCCTCTGCACTTGTGTATATGTCAGCTTCCCTCTCCTGCTCGCCTGTCCCAGCCCCCGTTACTCCAGGACGCCCCTTTGGTGTTGGATTTGATTGAGAGAGGCTGTTGGCAGGGGTTGGGGGGGGGGGGGTGGGCAGGGGACATGGGAGTGAGCCAGCCCAGCAGAAGTGGGGCTTTATTCTCTTTCCCTCATTTCCTCTTCTGTTCCGATTCCTGGAAGTTAGAGCCAATAGGAAAGTATAGTAGGTACTAGTCAGGATTTTGATTCACAGAAGAAATTGCAAGTGAAAATAAGGAACTAGGACTTCTGTGGTGGTGCAGTGGATAAGAATTTGCCTGCCAATGCAGGGGACACTGGTTCAATCCCTGGTCTGGGAAGATTCCACGTGCCACAGAGCAACTGAGCTCTGCACCACAACTATTGAGCCCATGTGCCACAACTCCTGAAATCTTTGCTCTGCAACAACCGAAGCCCCCTCAGTGAGAAGCCCCTGAACTGCAACAGAGAGTAGCCCCCACTCATCACAACTAGAGACAGCTTGTGCAAAGCAATCAGGACCCAGCACAGCCAAACAGAAAAAAATCAACATGAGTTAAATAGCACCCTAGACTTCCTGGTTAGAGTCTGAACATGGGCTGCATTTTTCATTTAGATGATTTTGTGGTTGATTTGATCATTTTAGAGAGTCCTGGTCAATAAAATGTTTTTCAGCTCTCAAAGTAGATTGATGTTACTTTCTATTTTCTGACAGCTATTATTTGGATGCTACATTTTTACAGATGCTTAGTAGACCATGCTATAATGTGCAAAAATATTATTTTCCCTCATTTTTCCCCTTTTTTATGTAATATTTTCTTAAAAACTGCTCCCTTCACTCCCAGATAATCCCCTTCCACTGCTGGCTTCCTAACTCCCTGTGACTCAGACTGTGGTGCCAGAGCCAGCAGCACCTGCATCTCCTGGAGCTTCTTAGAAATGCAGAGTCTCAGGCTCACCCAGACCTCCTCACTCAGATTCGTATCTGAACATGACCTCCACCTTTCTCTCCCATGGGCAATTTTTGATGAGTGATAACCTGTGATTGCCAACATCTGCTGGATCATGGAAAAAGCAAGAGAGTTCCAGAAAAACATCTATTTCTGCTTTATTGACTATGCCAAAGCCTTCGACTGTGTGGATCACAATAAACTTTGGAAAATCCTGAGAGAGATGGGAATACCAGACCACCTGACCTGCCTCTTGAGAAATCTGTATGCAGGTCAGGAAGCAACAGTTAGAACTGGACATGGAACAACAGACTGGTTTCAAATAGGAAAAGGAGTACGTCAAGGCTGTATATTGCACACTGCTTATTTAACTTCTATGCAGAGTACATCATGAGAAACGCTGGACTGGAAGAAACACAAGCTGGAATCAAGATAGCTGGGAGAAATATCAGTCACCTCAGATATGCAGATGACACCACCCTTATGGCAGAAAGTGAGGAGGAACTAAAAAGCCTCTCGATGAAAGTAAAAGAGGAGAGTGAAAAAGTTGGCTTAAAGCTCAACATTCAGAAAACGAAGATCATGGCATCTGGTCCCATCACTTCATGGGAAATAGATGGAGAAAGAGTGGTAATAGTTTCAGACTTTATTTGGGGGGTGGGGGGGGGCTCCAAAGTCACTGCAGATGGTGACTGCAGCCATGAAATTAAAAGCCGCTTACTCCTTGGAAGAAAAGTTATAACCCACCTAGATAATATATTCAAAAGCAGAGACATTACTTTGCCGACTAAGGTCCATCTAGTCAAGGCATTGGTTTTTCCTGTAGTCATGTATGGATGTGAGATTTGGACTGTGAAGAAGGCTGAGTGCCGAAGAATTGATGCTTTTGAACTGTGGTGTTGGAGAAGACTCTTGAGAGTCCCTTGGACTGCAAGGAGATCCAACCAGTCCATTCTGAAGGAGATCAGCCCTGGGATTTCTTTGGAAGGAATGATGCTAAAGCTGAATGTCCAGTACTTCGGACACCTCATGCGAAGAGTTGACTCATTGGAAAAGACTCTGATGCTGGGAGGGATTGGGGGCAGGAGGAGAAGGGGACGAGAGAGGATGAGATGGCTGGATGGCATCACTAACTCAATGGACGTGAGTCTGAGTGAACTCCGAGAGTTGGTGATGGACAGGGAGGCCTGGCGTGCTGCGATTCATGGAGTCACAAAGAGTTGGACATGACTGAGAGACTAAACTGAACTGAACTGAACTGAAAGTGCCTTTTGAACTACTCAGATGAAAGGTCCTGTGTAAATAGCAAATATTGGTTGTGTTGTTGTTGGTCTCATTATGTACATTTTGTCTACTGGCCTCTGTCTTTCAAGACTGAGACCTGCATTTTATATTTGAAGATGTTTCCTTTCAAAATAATATATAATTAAAATATTTAATATCAGGAAATGATTTCATTTTTCTACCACAGAATAATTCCTCTTAAATAAACAACATATTCCTGAGAAAGTGAGAACTTCTTTGTGTATAATATTTCTGACTTGCCTTGTTGATATCTCTGTGAAATTACCCATGTAATTCTCAAGGTCAAATTACCCAGGAAGTAGGAATAAAACTAATTTAAAAGCTGGCTTCTTATGGACCACTTAGGAGACTGCTGGTTTTTCAGTGCAGTCAGGTTATTTATTTGTTATCTTCTTCCTTTATTTATGAATATTAGTTACAAACATACACTCACATACATATATACACCACATACACATATGTGTCTCCCCCTTTAACATACTACATAATGGATACTATGTGATAATTATGGAAAACGATTTTCTGCATATTAAGCATTTAATCAGGGAAATCTGAATAGAAGGCATGAAAGTCAGTATAGTTTATATTGTGTGTTCTTGGGATGATGGTGGTCTCAATCAGGGACATTTGTGAATTTCTGTCATTTTTGGTTGCCACAATTTTGGGGGTTGCATCTGGTATCTAGTGGGTTCATGGCTACTATTAATCATCCTAAAATGTACAGGACAGGCCCCAACCCTCAATAATGAATTATTGGTTCAAAATGTCAGTAGGGCCTTGCTTGAGAAACTTATAGATGACTCTTTATATATAACAGAACTTTTAAGATTCATCTTCAACAATCAGAGTTCTCCTGGGTTTTGTGCATCCTGTTAATTCTTCATCCCCCTTGGTTTCTTTACAGTATGGCATCGTGGGAAGAACAGGAGCTGGAAAAAGTTCCCTCATTGCTGCTCTTTTTAGATTGTCAGAACCTGAAGGTGGCATTTACATTGATGACATCTTGACAACTAGTATTGGACTGCACGATTTAAGGAAGAAAATGTCAGTTGCACTTCAGGTATGCACGACAGAGCACTCTCACATGTCCTTTTCATAAGGTGTCTAAAGTTTAAGTGCTTTTAATTTGCTTGGTCTTTTCAAGGTAAGTGAACAAGTTGATGCTTTTTTTCCCAATAGAGCATATATTTAGCAGCAGGTATTTTCACAGACAGTTTCATCGGATACCAGGTTTTGGTTTTTTTGTTGTTGTAGTTGTTCATTTGTTAGTTTTGTGTGCATGTGATTTAATAACTTACTGAGATAGATTTCTGGACTCAGACTTCCTCAGTTTCCACAGCGTTTCCACTGATAATCACATAGAGAACAGAGAACAGAAGGATACATGATTTGCTTAGTGCTGGAGAGGTTCCTATAGGGAAACATGAATTTTATTAATAAGTGTCTTACAGATGTAATTTTGCTGTGGAAAACGAAGACATCTTTTTAAAGTGTTCATCTCGTTGGAGAACTTTCTGTGAAACTGTGGGGCTTTGAGAATCATAGGATATATAGATGCTTTGAGGAGACTTTGACAATTTAGTCATTAATGAATAATTCTCACCAGGGAGGCAGTACAGAATACTAAGGAAGAGCAGAGGACTCAGAATTCTGTCTCTATGTACCTTGGTTTTCTCTGTCTTACAAGGCAGATAATGGTATCACCCCCTCAATCAGTTGTGAGGACAAAATAGGTCAGTGAGTGTGAAGTGCTTTGTATAGACCCATATGTGCCTGCTGTGACGGTGGAGTGTTGAGTTGGCCATCTCTTCCTGCGCTCTGATTCTGTTCTCTTTTCTTCTTCTTCGTAAAGTAGTAAAACTTTCAAGGAGAGTTTGGAGACTGGATTGTATTCACAGGTAGACACTCCTGTCTTTTCTTGTGGTCCATTCACTCAACATAATTCTGTGACATTTACTGAGAAATTACTATCCTCCAGGTATATAGCCAAGGGCAGCCTAGATCCTGTGTCCTCATCTATCATCCTGCTCTCTGCTTTGACAGACTTGATTAAAAAAAAATTGAGTTTTTATTTATATACTTAGTAATCAGCTGCCCATCAAGGCAAGCTCAGGAAAATACCCCCTTGAGATGAGAAACAGAGAGGATGTGAGACAGAACGAGCCAGGCTAATGTGCTTCCTGGAATGTGGGTGTAATGTGTCCTGAAATGCCTGTTATCAGAAAGCATGTACAACATGGCACCCAAAGGAAAGTGAATGTGGACTTAGGTATGGCTGTTGCTACCTACCTGTGACCTCAAAAATACCTGGAATTAATCTAAGTAATTTTAAAACCTAGATATTCTTTTCAAACTCTGGTGAAATGCCACCTCACACCCTTTAAGATGTCTGCTATCAAAGAAAAGAGAGAGAAAAAAAAGAAAATGATAAGTATTATCAAGGATGTAGAGAAATTAGAATCCTTGTTCATTGCTGATAGGAATGTGAAATAGTGCAGCTACTATGGAAATCAACTTGATGGTTGCTCTGAAGAGTTGATGATGGAATTATCATATGACCTAGCAATTCTACTTAAGAGTATAAACCCAAAAGAATTGGAAGAAAGGTCTTGAAGAGATACTGGAACATGCATGTTATAGCAGCATTATTCTCAACAGCAAAAAGGTAGAGGCACCCAAGGGTCCATTGACAGATGAATCAATAAGCAAAATGCGGTGCGTATACATACAGTAGAATATTATTCAGCCTTAATAAAGAATAAAATGCTGACACATGCTACAGCACAGATGACCTTGAAAAAATTAAGCTAAGTGAAATAAGTCATTTACAAAGGACAAATACTGTATGATTCTACTAATAGGAGTTACCTAGAATAGTAAATTCATGGATACAGGATGTAGAATGGTGAGTGCCAGGAGTGGCCAGGAGAGGGGACTTGTTTAAAGGGCACAGAGTTTCAGTTCTTCAAGATGAAAGGAAATCTGCAGCTGGGTGGTGGTGATGGCTGTACAACAATGGGAATGTATTTAGCATCACTGGACTGTGCACTTAAAGTGGTTAATCTAGCAAATTTTATGTATATTTTATCACAATTGGAAAAAATTTTTTTTCAAAGGTATCCCTTTTAGGAAAAATGGGAAGAACTTTTTAGCACATCAGTCCCCATATTTAAAGATTTCCTCTGGCTATTAGATTTATGACTTATGGTTGCAGTAGAAAATAAATGAACTTAGTTTTATGTTTTGATGGTACTCATCTCTGAAATGGCCATGTGAGATTAGTTAGTAGAAATAAAGGGTATGTCTGTAAAGTCCTTTCACATCCTTGAATGCAAAGCTTTAGAAACATCCCTGCATTATTTTTAATGCTTCTTAAAAGGAAAAAGTTGTATGCTTGTGTACATAAAATAACTCTGTAAATAAATAACATTAGATGATTCTTGGCTCTGCTAATAATATTTGGAAGCACATCTGAGCAAAGACTAAACATGCCTTGACATAAGCATGTTTTGGTTCTATTCTGTTGATTTCCATCCTTCCTTTGAGCATGTTCTAGGTACACACTCCAGAAAGCATGTTTGCAAAATAGTGCTAAGCTTTGTATCTGTGTAAATTCCACTTTATATGCCTTTGTCTCCAACATGCAGTGTCGGTTGATTAAAGAGAGAAAATCTGGAGAGAACTTGCAATGTGTAAAGGTTCCCAGGAAGCCATTCAGGAGGCAGAGAGGGCTAGAATGTTTAAGAGTGTAGACCCAGTGTCAGTGTGACCCACAGTTTATTCCTGCTCTGCCTTGTCAACTGTGGGGCCTTGATGATGTCACTTGGCTGCCAAGCTTCAACATCCTCATCCTTAAACCCGGTCTGGAAATCACTGATCCACAGATTTGTGGTGAAGATGTAACTTAGTGAGATAATGTTTGTGCCCTTGTCTCATTCTTAGGAATGTTCACTCATCAGGAACTGTTATTATTGTTAAGAATCAGGGCACTGGCCTTTTGGGTATTATTTCTACTTAAGTAAAAAGAGTAACACCTTCTGAAATGACTTTTCTATTTACTTTCTGTTTATGTGTTCATGGTCTTTGGTGATTTTCTTTATATTTATCATCTTTGGTGATTTTCTTTATATTTATCTTTTAATAATAAAAACTAAATTGTTACATAAATATGAATAGTAAAGCAAAGAAACAGAAAATAAAAACAAACAAACAAAAAAAAATACAATAGGAATTTTGGGGAGAAACACCACAGAGAAATGTATCTAACATTTTCCACCAAGAGCAAGAAATCAGACTAAAACTTTTTTGTATTTTGATTTCTGTCTTTCCTCCCATCAGCTTCTTTCCTGACTATCACCTTATAGACACTCTTACTTTCCAATGCCCTACCAAGACCGCCAGGCTTTTTCTCAGCCCTCCCCACACTCTTGACTATTTTCTTTCTCTCTTTGAGGACAGGGCCTGTATCTCTCATTTCTGTTCCTCTAGTGCTTGTTACAGTTCCTGACAAGTTACATGAGTATTAATAATAATTCCTAACGTTTATGGAATTGTTAATACATTTTAGTTTCTATCCCATCATTTCCTGCTTAATCCTCACAGTTTGTTGATACCCTTATCTGACAGATTTTAAAACTGAGTCACTGGGAGGTTATCCTACTTTTCAAGTAAGGGGCAGAGCCAGGATTAAAATTTTATGTGTCTATTTTTTTTAATTGAAGTATAGTTGATTCAGTGTTTCAGTTGTATAGGAAAGAGTTTCAGTTTTATCTCCAAAGACTCCCATCGCAGCAGAGTAAAATCTAAAGTACTAGGCATATGACAGAGACCTACGCTCTCCAGTCTCCACCTGTCCACTTCTCAGTCGTGTCTGACTCTTCGTGACCCCATGGACTGCAGCACGCCAGGATTCCCTGTCCATCACCAACTCCCGGAGCTTGCTTAAACTCATGTCCATCGAGTCAGTGATGCCATCCAATCATCCCTTTCTCCTCCTGCCTTCAATCTTTCCTAGCATCAGGGTCTTTTCCAGTGAGTCAGCTCTTCACATCAGGTAACCAAAGTATTGAAGCTTCGGCTTCAGTATCAATCCTTCCAGTGAATATTCAGGATTGATTTCCTTTAGGATTGACTAGTTAGATGTCCTTCCAGTCCAAAGAACTCTCAAGAATCTTCTGCAACACCACAGTTCAAAAGCATCCATTCTTCAACTGTGTTGTAGTCATCAGATATTTTCCCCATTTTTCCTACCATCCCACTTGAAAGGACTCCCCAAACCATAGCAAGAGTAAGTGAGTACAGAGCAAAGCCAGAAGATACTACTCCTATTGCCCCGTCCCTCATTTGGACAAATTCAGTTTAGAAATGGGTTTATGCACTTGTATGTCGTGGGCTGATATGTGTCAGGAGAAGGTCCTCAAAATGTTATCCCTCCCCAACCAAGAGCCCTTTGTCTTTACAGCGTCTTGTTAGCTGCAGAGGTGGAGAAAGTCTACTAGTTTGGTTGCTTGAATTTACTTGTCTAAGTGCACAAACTTACATTCATCTTCCCCTCAAATGAGTAGGAAGCAGTGATGCTTGTGTCTCAACACCCCAATGCAGGGAACTTAGGAAGCTGAGAGCAGACTCTGCAGAGGGGGAGCCCAGTGCTGTTTCTTTGAGTTGCCCCTCTTTGCTGAGCCAGGCCCACACCATGTTCCCTGTGATCCTGGAAGCAGCAGGGAGCATCCATGGTGGTCTCTCTTCCTCCCAGGCTCATTCCCATCACTGCTGACCCCCCATGAACAGGTCAGAACTGGGGGAGATGTGATGGCAACAAGGACCTGGGTAGGAGCAGAGACAGGGGAGTGGGGACATAGACCATCAGTCATGGGGGGAACATTCAAAGATGAATACTGTGTTATTAGGAAGGTACTCCTCAACTTCTGTTCAAAATTTTAGGAATAATCTAAAATGAAAGTTCTTCTTAAATAATTTCCTCAAACACAACAGGTAGCTGAAGTATGTGTGTTCTTTCTGCTCAGGATCTGAAGTAGTTAAATATGTCCTCCAGAAAGAACACTGATTGAGATTATATTCAGGGAGTAGCCTGCTTACTTGAAAGGACCTGGAAAATGGAAGGAAGATGGAGAAAGGAAGGAGGAAGAATATTGGGGACCAGCCTCCCCTTGCCTGGCTACATTGCTTGTGTGAACCTCATGCAGACAGCTGAAGGATGAGAAATCACCAGCATGTGGGAATCTTAAGGTTGATAATTACAAACAGTAACAAGTTTTTATAAAAATCTGAAGTAGAATGATGGTTATTCCACTTACCATTGTTTAGGTGGTTGTTTAGTCCTTGATCCTAAATTCAAGTTTCAAGGGAAACCTTAAATTTGGTCTCGAGGTTTTTTTAGTTCAGTTCAGTACTCATTCTGAAATATTGTATGACTAGTGATTTTCAGTGCTTTGAAGCATGTTGGCCACTTAATCAACTCTGTGCGAATAAATCTCCCCTTATAATGTCTTTTTAGTTATGGATTGTGCTCAGGAGTATGTCCTTTTTTTTGGTGGCACACCCTGAGTTTTCTGTATTCATTTCTCTCTCACCAGGCTTAAACCTGAGACCATATTGATGGAAGGTTTGGAAAGCTCCCTGAGTATCATTCTTCCTCATGATTAAGGAAAAGAAATGTCTATCTTCTTTGTCTTTCCTCTTAGGCTTTTGTGAAATAAGGAGGAAAGTCCAGCCCCAAGGCCAGGCGGGATTTAAATGTGGGGATTCTGAGCAGTTCTGGGCACTTGTGGAGGAGTCAGGTCTCCTCTTGTTCCCACACGTGTGCCTCCCCTTGTCCTGCCCACTCCACTGAAAGGAGCCTGTTGGGCTCTTCTCTTCTGCCCATATTCTTCTGGCCTGGCTTACTGAGCCTTCCAGAGGAAAATGTAAATGGCCTACATGAGCTTATGTACAGAATTCTCTCTTGAGGCCAAGAGCAGACATATATTTCCAGAGTAATTTACTTGTGGCTCCTCCTGAAGCAGATGAATAGGAAGAACTATTTAAAGTATCATGACACAGGTCACAGTGGGTTTCAGGTCCTCCTGGCCTTGCAGTTAATAACGAATTTGAAGCAGGCCATCCTGACATAAGATGAGAATGAGAATTCTTCCTTCCTGAGAGAATGTGAGGGCCAGCTGCTGCCAAAATCAGAGGAGATCTCTCCATGGACAGGGGTGCTGCAGACCCTAGGAGCTGACGTTCCCCTTGCACATGTGGGGATGTTCATTTCACACATGTGGAGAGATTCCAGATCCTACAAGACAGTCTGACCAATGGAGAAAATAACCTAGTTTAATCTTCAGTGCTAATGTGTAAATATTTAATGGTTTGCTTTGAGGCACAAACCTCTACTAATCATGCTGTTGATATTTCCCAGTCACACCAGGCTTGACAGTTAATTTATGTAGACCTTGATGTTAAGTTTCTCATGTAATTATTTCCTCACTTTGTGTGAGTGTTTAAACAGATATTTATTACCAGGGTGGTATTAAAAAAAAATCAAATCTTCCTTTGTCTTCAGTTTTTTCCTTAAGATGAAAAAAACTTCTTCAACACTTTCTTCTGTTAGTTTTCAGTAGTTCAGAAGATATTTTGTAGCACACTTTGTACAATGGAAAATTATTTTAGAGATACTGTTTTGTAAACATACAGTTGCAACTTTATTATTAATAATTAATGAATTTAGATGTTTTTGTATTTTAATGTTGACAGTCTGTACACATTAGAATAAAATAAAAAGAGGTTAAGGTAATAACACTCACTGTTTTGGCATATTTAGGAGCCTGTCTTATTCACTGGAACAATGAAGGAAAATCTGGATCCCTATCATGAGCACACGGATAACGAACTGTGGAATGCCTTAGAAGAGGTAATTTATTAATAGTAACTGTAATTAACTTGTTAACATCAGTATATGTGTGTTTACATTGAGAGCTTTGCAGATAATTAAGGGGAGCGTATCAGTTTCACTGACTTCGGTAACCTCCTAAGAAAACACTGATGACATGTGTTTGCTTAAAAATGTGTGTATTGATGATGATGAAAAGCAACAATATAATGTGACATGTTTGCATTTTAGCTATTTTCCTAGAACCCTGAAGAAATAGACACATTATCTCGTCCTTAGCAGAGTACTCAAGTAGATGTTAAAACTGTGGGATCAGATTCTACTAGTGACCTAGTGAATTAATTACTCCATTACACTCCAATATTCATTTTATTTCTCTGGTCTTAGGAAACATTTCCTGAGTGGGGACAATGGTAATTTTTCCTTATTAACTAAAAGATATAAACAAGATCATACTAGTAAAATGTAGAAGTTTCATAGAAAAGTGTTTATAAAGGTAAATTATATAGTCAGAATTAATGATGATTATTTATTGGCAATTATGTCATTTTAATGCTGTAGCATTAATGCAGATAACAGAACCCTGGAACATCTGCTCAGCTTTTATATGGATTGGTTCATTTCAAAAGAATTTTCTGTTATTTATGTCATGTCCCTTTCTCTGCTTCTTTGAGTTTCCTCACCCTTGCATAAAAAAAAAAAAAAAAAAAAAAAATTGACTATAAAGTTGCTGTCAGTTTGTATTTTATTTTTTTATTTTTAACTATTTTGTGTATTTGCACTCCTTTTACAAATCAGTTCTACTGATGGCAGAAACCCTAGACTTCTTTTTTTAATTTATTTTAATTGAAGGCTAATTACTTTACAATATTGTAGTGATTCTGCCATACATAGTCTTTTGCTTTTAAAAAGTAAGAATGAGCATTCCTATAAATTAATGATGAAAGATCAGAAAGAGAAGTTGAGAAAACAATCCCATTTACCATTGCAACAAAAAGAGTAAAATACCTAGGAATAAACCTACCTAAGGAGACAAAAGACCTATACTCATAAAACTACAAGACACTGACAAAAGAGATCAAAGATGATGCAAACCAGATGGAGGGATATACCACGTTCTTGGATTGGGAGAAACAATATTGTGAAAATGACTATACTACCCAAAGAATCTACAGATTCAGTACAATCTCTGACAAATTACCAATGGCATTTTGCATAGAATTAGAGCCAAAAATCTTACAGTCTTAATGGAAACACAAAAGACCCCAAGTAACCAAAGCAGTCTTAAGAAAGAAAAGCGAAGCTGGAGAAACTAGGTTCCCTGACTTCAGAATGTATTATTGAGTTGGCAAAAAAGTTTGTAGTACAGAGCTAGAGTAATCAAGTTAGTATGGCACTGGCACAAAAACAGAAATACAGATCAATGGAGCAGGCTAGAGAGCCCAGAGATGAACTCGCAAACCCGTAGCCAACTAATCTATGACATAGGAGGCAAGAATATACAATGGAGAAAAGGTGGTCTCTTCAGTAAGTGGTGCTGGGAAAACTGGACAGCTATGTGTAAAAGAATAAAATTAGAACACTCCCTGATAACCTATACAAAACTAAACTCAAAATGGATTGAAAACCTAAATGTAAGACCAGATACTATAAGACTCTTAGAGGAGAACACAGGGAAAACGCTCTACCTAAATAACTACTAAATGTTTGATTGACCTTTTCATTTCAGAGAAGTGTGGCATATTTTTTAAATCTTTTGTTGTTGTTGTTGTTACACAAATTTGAGAGATTGATTGTTCACATTGGTTTGAATTGGTGTGTTTATCATTTGGTGTCACCCTTCTAGGGAAGCTCTGAAATCTGTAATATACAGACGAACCTTGACTATGAGCAGGCAGATTTGGAGGTATGACCATTTCCAGCCAGTAATTCTGGTTTCTGAAGGATGTCACAACTGAGTCTTTATATACCCACCCTGCTTTTCAGCAGCATGTGGATTTTGTTTTCTTAAGTTGAGTCAATTGCTTCACCTTCTCCTGCCTGGAAAACAGTGCACCTCTGATTTCATTTAAGTTTGTGAGTCTTTTACAGTAAAATTCTACAAGAGAAGAGGTGTGCAGAGCATTTAACCATTAAACACAAAGAATGATAGGATGATCCACTACTCTTGAATTCATAGGACAAATTTAATGGTGAAATTGGGACACATCTTAAAAACAATAACTGGAAGTACTGGTGAATTATTTTTATATTTGTTTCCCAGATTGAGATCTTTTTTCACAGATTCTCAAGTAGCCTTATTCTAGAATTTTAGAACATATTGTTCCATGGACAGAGAGGCAATCTAAATTATAAAAATACTGAAGTATTTTTATATACTTTGCCTATTTTTATAGGCAATCTAAATTATAAAAATACTAAGATCTACTTCTATTTAAACTACATTTGGAACTTTCTATAAAAAGAAAGAAATGTGAGTTTATTTCACAAAGTCAAGTGTGTGGTTTCCATGTATTGCTTCTGGAATTAACCCTGTTAACTTTGGTGATATCACTTAGAGAAATCATCCCATCATTATGTTTCTCTAGGAATTGATTCCTTATGACTATTTTAAAAGAAAACTTATCAAATCGTTCATTGAAAAACATACAAATGTGATAAAGAAATAATTCCTAGAGGACCTGGATAAAGGGGTGATTTATCACTCTAAGTTATTGTTGTTCAGTTGCTAAGTCACCTCTGACTTTTTGTGACCCCATGGACTACAGCATGCCAGGCTTCCCTGTCCCTCACCATCTCCTGGAGTTTGCCCAAGTTCATGTCCATTGAATCGATGATGCCATCCAGCCATCTCATCCTCTGATCCCTCTTCTCCTTCTGCCTTCAATGTTTCCCAGCATCAGGGTCTTTTCCAATGAGTCAACTGTTTGCATCTGGTGGCCAAAATATTGGAGCTTCAGCATCAGTCTTTCCAGAGAATATTCAGGGTTGATTTCCTTTAAGATTGACTAGTTTGATCTCCTTGTTTTCCAAGGGACTCTCAATAGTGTTCTCCAGTACCACAGTTCAAAAGCATTGACTCTTCAGCACTCCGTTATTGCCCAGCTCTTGCATCTGTACATGACTACTGGAAAGACCATAGGTTTGATTATATGGACCTTTGTCAACAAAGTGATATCTTTGCTTTTTAACACACTGTCTAGTTTTGCCATAGCTTTCCTGCCAAGAAGCAACCATTTTCTAATTTCAAGGCTACAGTCACAATCTGCACTGATTTTAGAGCCCAAGAAGAAGAAATATGCCACTGCTTCTACCTTTTCCCCTTCTATTTGCTGTGATATGATGGGACTGGATGCCATGATCTTAGTTTTCTTAATGTTGAGTTTTAAGCCTGTTTTTTCACTCTCCTCCTTCACCCTCATCAAGAGGTATCACTAAATCAATGAAGTCAGGTTTTAAGCGAACCAGAAACCCTAGTTATTAATTTGTAAATGATGCCTAACTGGATATGTGAACCCAAACTCACAGAGTTAACCTGAGAATGAGTAGGAGGGAACCACTATGTTTTCCTCTTTATGAACTTCAATTAAATGGAAATGATGGCTTAAATTTTTTTTAAGGTCCTCTAGTTCTGTTTTCTCCTTTTTCATTGGCAGTAATGGACATTCAGAAGGAAGACAGTCCTATGGATGCTGCCTGTCTCATTTTGGTTATTTTTCTAAATATGCTGACAATACATTTTTCATGTACTGAAATTTGCCAACTTACTGTAAACTGATAAAAGTTCATCAGAAATTGGTGCTATTGGGGTGCTAAAAAGCAAAGGCAGCTCCAAAAATATAACATGAGTAGTGCCTGAAGATGAAGCACTTTATCACTCAGAGGTTAAAAGGTCATAGTAGATAAAACTCTGGAAATGAATCATTGATGTGTTGCTTCTGTTTAAAAGCAAAAACAAAACACCTTAGATACTGGGATTTGGAATTAAGAGTAAAGTATGGGGGCTTCCACAGTTGCTCAGTGATAAAGAGTCTGCCTGCAATGGAGGAGAAGTGGGGTTGATCCCTGAGTTGGGAAGATTCCCTGGAGGAGGAAATGGTAACCCACCCAATATTCTTGCCTGGGAAATCCCATGGACAGAGGAACCTGGTGGGCTACAGTAGTCTATAAGGTCTATGACTTAGCAACTAAACAACAAAAATGTCCTGTCAAACTGGGAAGAAATCATACAGCTAAATGTCTGAGATTGATAGTGTCTCTGTTAGGACACAAGTGTGTCTCATCACACAGGAAACAAAGATACAGAAACCTGGGCATCAGCTGCTGGTGCATCAGGAACCATGGGGTTTGGTCCTTACAGGAGCAACAGGTTACATGTCCATTTCCCTGGGGTTTGTATTAGGTGAACTTCCTTTACTGCTGGCCCTGCTCTAGTAAAAGCTCTTCCCCATCTGTTGTTTGCATTTCAGTGTCTCCTTCTGACCCACACCAGATTTTCTATTTGAAAAGTAAGAAATTTCCACCAAATGTGGAAACCACCTGACCTCTGTGTTCCCCTCCTGTGAGGGGCATCAGCAGCCACTACATAGAGTGCACACAGCAATGATGGAGGCAGGCTGCCTTAGAGGCCAGTGTATTATTCTTCAGTTTTGCTGTATTCTATCATTTTCCCAAGCTCAAAATCAATCTGAAGTACTCGATACTGAGGTGCATAGTTTTGAATAGTAGTTATTTGTTTTGTTTTCCTTAAATTATAACTTTTTCAGTGCTTTCCTTTGTTTAAAATGTGATATGATGTTTTGGAGCCAGTTACTTTTCTAAGAATATATCCTTTATACAATTGCACTGAGATGACCCAGAGGGATGGTACAGGGAGGAAGGTGGGAGGGGGGGTTTAGGATGGGGACCACATGTATACCTGTGGCAGATTCATATTGATGTATGGCAAAACCAATACAATATTGTAAAGTAATTAACCTCCAAATAAAATAAAAAAAGGAAGCCTTCCTCAGTGATCAATGCAAAGAAATAGAGGAAAACAATAGAATGGGAAAGACTAGAGATCTCTTCAAGAAAATTAGAGATACCAAGGGAACATTTCATGCAAAGATGGGCTCAATAAAGGACAGAAATGGTATAGACCTAACAGAAGCAAAAGATATTAAGAAGAGGTGGCAAGAATACACAGAAGAACTGTATAAAAAAGATCTTCATAACCCAGATAATCAGGATGGTGTGATTACTCACCTAGAGCCAGACATCCTGGAATATGAAGTCAAGTGGGCCTTAGGAAGCATCACTATGAACAAAGCTAATGGAGGTGATGAAATTCCAGTTGAGCTATTTCAAATCGTAAAAGATGATTCTGTGAAAGTGCTGCACTGGATATGCCAGCAAATTTGGAAAACTCAGCAGTGTCCATAGGACTGGAAAATGTCAGTTTTCATTTCAGTCTCAAAGAAAGGTCATGCCAAAGAATGCTCAAACTCTGCACAATTGTACTCATCTCATACAACAGTAATGTAATGCTCATAATTCTCCAAGCAAGGCTTCAACAATATGTGAACTGTAAACTTCCAGATGTTCAAGCTGGTTTTAGAAAAGGCAGAGGAACCAGAGATGAAATGGCCAACATCTGCTGGATCATGAGAAAAGCAAGAGAGCTCCAGAAAAACCTCTATTTCTGCTTTATGACTCTGTCAATGCCTTTTACTGTGTGGATCACAATAAACTGTGGAAAATTCTGAAAGAGATGGAAATACCAGTCCACCTGACCTGCCTCTTGAGAAATCTGTATGCAGGTCAGGAAGCAACAGTTAGAACTGGACATGGAACAACAGACTGGTTCCAAATAGGAAAAGGAGTACGTCAAGGCTGCATATTGTCACCCTGCTTATTTAACTTATATGCAGAGTACATTATGAGAAATACTGGGCTGGAGGAAGCACAAGCTGGAATCAAGATTTCCAGGAGAAATGTCAATAAATTCAGATATGCAGGTGACAGTACCATTGTGGCAGAAAGTGAAGAAGAACTAAAGAGCCTCTTGATGAAAGTGAAAGAGGAGAGCAAAAAACTTGGCTTAAAGCTCAACATTCAGAAAACGAAGATCATGACATCTGGTCCCGTTACTTCATGGCAAATAGATGGGGAAACAGTGGAAACAGTGGCAGACTTTATTTTTGAGGGCTTCAAAATCACTGCAGATGGTGACTGCAGCCATGAAATTAAAAGATGCTTACTCCTTGGAAGGAAAGTTATGACCAATTTAGCATATTAAAAAGCAGAAACATTACTTTGCCAACAACAGTCCATCTAGTCAATGCTATGGTTTTTCCAGTAGTCACATATGAATGTGAGAGTTGTACTATAAAGAAAGCTGAGCACTGAAGTACTGATGCTTTTGAACTGTGGTTTTGGAGAAGACTCTTGAGAGTCCCTTGGACTGCAAGGAGATCCAACCAGTCCATTCTGAAGGAGATCAGTCCTGAATATTCATTGGAAGGACTGATCTTGAAGCTGAAACTCTAGTACTTTGGCCACCTGATGCAAAGAACTGACTCATTTGAAAAAAGCCTGATGCTGGGAAAGATAGAAGGCAGGAGGAGAAGGGGTCAATAAAGGATGAGATGGTTGGATTGCCTCACTGACTCAATGAACATGAGTTTGAGTAAACTCTGGGAGTTGGTGATGGACAGGGAGGCCTGCTATACTGCAGTTCATGGAGTTGCAAAGAGTTGGACACGACAGAGCGACTGAACTGAACTGAACTGATTTTAAATCCTAAAAGATGATGCTGTTCAAGTGCTGCACTCAATATGCCAGCAAATTTGGAAGACTCAGCAGTGGCCACAGGACTGGTAAGGTCAGTCTTCATTCCATACCCATAGAAGGGCAGTGCCAAGAAATGTTCAAATTACCACACAATTGCACTCATTTCCCATGCTAACAAAGTAATGCTCAAAATTCTTCATGCTAAGCTTCAACTGTGTATGAACCAAGAACTACCAAATGTGAAACCTGGATTTAGAAAAGCCAGAGAAACTGGAGATCAAATTGCCAACATCCATTGGATCATTGAAAAAGCAACAGAATTCCAGAAATATGTCTTTTTCATTGACTACCCTATAGCCTTTGACTGTGTGGATCACAACAAACTGTGGAAAATTCTTAAAGAGATAGGAATACCATACCACCTTACTTGCCTCCTGCAAAACCTGTATTCAGGTCAAGAAGCAACAGTTAGACCCATACAGGGAACAGCTGGTTCCAAAGCAACAATTTGGACTGCTTCCAAATCAGGAAAGGAGTACATCAAGGCTATAAATTGTCACCTTGCTTATTTGACTTATATGCAAAGTACATCATGAGAAATGACGGGCTGGATGAAGCTGGAATCAAGATTGCTGAGAGAAATATCAATGATGTCAGATATGCACCTGATACCACCCTAATGGTAGAAAGTGAAGAGGAACTAAAGATCTTCTTGACAAAAGTGAAAGAGGAGTGTGAAAAAGCTGGCTTAACGTTCAACATTCAAGAAACTAAGATCATGGCATCCTATCTCATCATTTCATTGCAATATATGGGGACATAGTGGAAACAATAACAGACTTTATTTCCAAAATCACTGCAGATGGTGACTGCAGCCATGAAATTAAAAGATGCTTGCTCCTGGGAAAAGGAGTTATAACAAACCTAGACAGAATATTAAAAAGCAGAGACATCACTTTGCCGACAAAGCCCATGTAGTCAAACCTATGGTTTTCCCTGTAGTCATGTACCAGTGTGAAAGTTGGACCATAAATAAGGCTGAGCGCTGAAGAACTGATGCTTCTGAACTGCGGTTCTCGAGAAGATAGTTGTGAGTCCCTTGGACCACAAGCAGATAAAGAAAGTCAATCCTAAAGGAAATTAACCCTGAATTTTCCTTGGAAAGACTGATGATGAAGTTGAAGCTCCAGTACTTTGGCCACCTGATGTGAAGAGACAACTCAGTGGAAAAGCCCCCGATGCTGGAAAAGATGGAAGACAGGTTGAGAAGGGTACAAAAGAGAACAAGATGGTTGGATGGCATCACTGACATAATGGACATGGGTTTCAGCAAACTCCAAGGAATAGTGAAGGGCAAGGAACCCTGGTGTGCTGCTGTCCAAGCAGTTGCAAAGTGTTGGACATGACTCAGCGACTGAACAACAGCAACCTATATCCATAAGCTGGGGGAAATAAGATGTTTTGTTTTATTTTTCATGTGTTTTCATTCACTACAATGCATTTATAACACTGAAGAAAATGAATTTGATTTGTCCACTGCTTATAAGATTAAACTTGGGAAAGAACCATCATCAGAATGGGCTCCAGGATTACTAATGTATAAGGGGCAGTTTGCCATTGTTTGAAACTTGCATATATGAAACTTTAGAAAATAGTAAAGGGCCAATAAGACTATATCTTCAGAGAACCAGATCTTCTGTAAAATTTTTGAAAGTTTTTCTCTAGTGTACCAACTCCTATGCAAAATTTACTTTGGGAAACTTGACTCAACCATAAAGATCCTTTTAACATTTCTGTTTAAATCACAGTGGGAGAAATAGCTTCACTTTTTGAGAGACTTCCTTAACTAACCCCTAGGTGGGGTTTCTGGTGGATGTCCTGTGATGGGAATGGGCGACACTGAGATCTTTCTGTCCTGACTTGACTCCACCATCTTTCTAAGTGAACATTCACTGGAAGGAGCTCTCCCCATCATCCGGCTGTACATGTAAGATATGTAAGAAGTCCTGAGGATGTCAAAGCTCTAGTATCTAAGAAGCTTGTCTACTTCAGTAGCAGTTTGCTTAGAAAAATGTCATTCTTTCTGTATCCACAGGTACAACTTAAAGAATCCATCGAAAGTCTTCCTGCTAAAATGAATACTGAATTAGCAGAATCTGGATTGAACTTGAGTGTTGGTCAGAAACAACTGGTATGCCTTGCCAGGGCTCTTCTCAGGAAGAATCAGATATTGATTCTTGACAAAGCCACATCATACGTGGATCCAAGGTATGGAGCTGAGCCCAGGAAATGTTGAACTGACTTGTAAATGTGGTAAATGGAAAACATTTAGTGAATCTTCGAAATGTTTCTAAGTGCTTGCTTGGCCTCATGGATATCTGTTGATAATATTAATTCCAGAAAACAAAGGATAAAACCAAGACATGTTATATGGTGTCAATGTTGTTATGAGGCATCATAAGAGAGCTGAATTCCTAAATCCAGCTCCTGATAGTTTCAAGCAATTTGGAGGGAAGACTAATTTTCCATCATTTTATGAAAAATAGTAAATTTCTAAGTAGAGTTTTTACTTAGTTTTTTTAGGAACAAGACTAGATGTTAAAGTACTGACTTTTAAAAACATTGTAAAAATATCATAGGATATTTTTAAGTCTTAAGTCTGCTTTTCCTGTCTTTACTGAACTAAATCAACTTCTTTGTTTCTAGAACTGATGAGTTAATACAAAAAAAAATTCGTGAGAGATTTGCCCAGTGCACTTTGGTGATCATTGCACACAGGTTGAGCACCGTTATTGACTCTGATTGGATAATGGTAAGACCCTCACCATTTTCACCATTTATGTTCAATTTTCAATGTATCCTTCCTTGTAAAATTTGATAGGAACCTCCATTAATGTTTCTCTTAGTTTCTTCTCTCATTCCTGAAAATTACTCAAGTACTTAACTATACTTTTAGAATGTACTATTAAATAATATATCCAATAATCTTGTATTTTCATATTAAAAGTTTGAGTTGTCATTTCTTTATGATGGCCAACTGTTAAAATATTCCAAACCCAAGTTATAGCTCCATATTTTAGTGGGGTAGAACACAGTCATTTTCTCTGTGTCATAGTTGTTTCAGCATTTTTGGATTCCCTTATCAAAGTAATAGCTCAAATTTAGACTGCCAGGAGGTTGATGGCTAAAGTTGTAGAATTTCTCAGGAGTCCATGAGAAGGAAAGGCCTAGTGAGAAAAACAGTATTTTTTAACTGAAAGGATTTAATATAAGAAATGTATTACATAGGGATTAGAGGGCTAGAAAAGTGAAACCCTGGGGTAATGATTTTAGAAAGCAGCTACCATAAGCTCAGACAGGTCTCCAGACCTGAAAACTAGGAAGAGAGGCCCTAAAGAATTGATGCTCGTATCTCTGAGGAGAGGTCACTGCCTGGTTGCTGGTCATGTTTGTGAGGGGGCAGGATGGGACTGGTTCTCCAGGTGCTAATAGCCGGGAGCTGGAGTCAGGTCCCAGGGCTGAGGTGACGCTAGTAGCAGATTCAGGTAGAACATTAGCGGTGTTTCCCACCTTCAGTCTCCCTCTAGTGCCCCCTACTGGCAGGACCTAACAAAGGCCACCTGGCAAAAGAGTCTCTGAACTCTTGCAGTGATTTGCAGAGACCCAGCTTCTGCATCACAGATGAGCGTTTGGAAAGAAAGGCAAATCAGGGAGGAGAGACTAACTAAACAAACAGCGAGTCTCTTAACAATAGCTCTGTTCTGTACACACGGCAGGCTCCAGGCTTTGGTCTCTGCATATCTGTCTAGTATCATCCTTTCCAGGTTTGGTTGGCTCTTTCTTCCTTAGGAATTTAATATTTCCTTCCTCCATCTATTCCTTTTCTCTCTCTTTTTCATTTCATCTTTTTCCTTGTCCTTTCCCTCAGTTGCTCAGTTTCAATAAATGAGAAATGGGATGTGGCTTTATAACATAAGGGAAACATTCCTCAAAGGAAAAATTTTGACAACAAATAGTCTCAGGGAATGCAAGATGCTTTAAGGTATGTTGATAGTCCATACAAAACAGGTAATAATCACTAATGAGTGGTCAGTAATACCCACAGTTCCTTATGTCTAAGGATAATAGTACCATCTCTTTTGACTTCTTGGGCAGTTTCTGGAATATCACCTTCAGTCCTTATTTCACATGCATTGTCAGATGGGATCATCAGTGGGGCACTGAGTAGATACCAGGCTGTCAGCATTGAGGCAGTGCCTGTAGTCTCACTCCCCAAGCTGGACATGCCTCCCTCTGGGAAGGCAGATGACAGGAGAGGGGCATCCCTAACCAAAAGGATGCTCTAGGCTCCAAGCAGTGTGTATGGCTACTTGGACTAGACATCACGGTAGGAAGCAGGCTCTACTTGCAGACTTTCATGAGAGATGGGGTGATATTCAAGACTGCCCAACAGTGACTCTTCATGTCTAGAAATGTTTTGTGTCAGGCATCCTTAGTCCTTCATTTTGTGTTCTTGAATGCTAATTGGAAAAGTAACCTTTTATTTCTAGTTTTTACCTGTCACTTTGTTGGTCTTACCTCTCAACATTGTATTTCAAAGACTGTCTCCCAATGCACCATTTTTCCATAACAAATAAATGATGCTGTGAAATTTACCTATTTCAAGTTCTTTGGCAGGCTTTAGACATAGCAGCAGAAAGATGGCTTGATCTCCAGCTCAGTTAAGGGTCTGTTCAATTAAATTCTTTGTTCCTAAATGTACCCTGATGATTTATTTTTGGTTTTTGGTATTACAGCATTAATGACGTTCATGGTAGCAGATTCTTTTTATCATCTAATTCTTAGAAGTACTGTCAGCTTGAAATGTGTGGTTGGTTAGGGAAACTGAAGGACAGAATTAGGAGGACATGTCGCCTGGTCAGTCCTAAAGTGTTATCACTCAGCACCTGATATGCAGGTGTGAACATCTATACCCTCTCAGCCAGTCAGCTTTCTTGATATTATCAAAATACATTCAGTTTTTAAATGCTTTACTTGCTGGTTTGTTGTTCAGTCACTCAGTCATGTCCAACTCTTTGCTACCCCATGGACTGCAGCATGCCAGGCTTCACTGTCTTTCGCTATCTACCAGAGCTCACTCAAACTCATGTTCAATGAGTCGGTGATCCCATCCAACCATCTCACCTTCTGTCATCCCCTTCTCCTCCTTCTCCCAGTCTTTCCCATCATCAGGGTCTTTTCCAGTGAGTTGGCTGTTTGCATCAGGTGGCCAAAGCATTGGGGCCTCAGCTGCAGCATCAGTCCTTCCAGTGAATATTCAGGGTTGATTTCCTTTGAGATTGACTGGTTTGATCTCCTACAGTCCAGGGAACTCTTAAGAGTCTTCTCCAGCACCACAGTTCAAAAGCATCATTTCTTAGACTGGCACCCCGCCTTCTTTATGGTCCAACTCCCACATCCATACATGACTTCTGAAAAAACCATAGCTTTGACTATATGGGCCTTTGTCAGCAAAGCAATGTCTACTTTGTAACGTACTGTCTAGGTTTGGCATAACTTTTCTTGCAAGTGTCTTTTACTTACCAATATCTCCTGGTAAGGACATTATAAATTTCTATAACCTCACATTTTTTCTCTCTTGGTCAATGTCTAAGAACAAATATTTAAAGTAGTTTCATGAAGCAGCTCACTGCCCGTCCCTCCCCAACTCTCTAGTTTTGTCTCACTCTGTTCTTCCTCCTTCCTTTACAGCTAAAACCACACTAATGGTCTTTCACTTCTCCAGATTCAATGTTTACTCTCTTACAATGTGCCCTCTCTAGGCTGTTGGCTTAGTCTAAGGTGCCTGCAGTGGAAATGGTGAGATGGTGGGAGCTGGGGTAGATAAGGAAGTGGAGCCAAGTGGACTGTGTGATGGATTGAACATGGGCTCTGAGGGCAGAGAGAGGTTGACGCTGGTTTCTGGGTGCAGAGACTGAGCATCTGGGTGAAGGGGGAAGATGGAGGGAGAAGGGAAAGGCAAGGGTTCTATTTGGAGCCTGTCACCTTTGTGATGAGTGACCTTGTTTCCAGGAAAGGATCTTACCCTTCACTGTGGAGCTGCTCTTTCCACTCCTGTGTTGGGAGACCTTCAGTTTAAGGTCCCCTGGTTGAGGTCATCAATGATGTCATGGGGAGGTCCCACGAGGAGATGTAACCTTGGCCCTGTGTTTACATCTCAGTCTGAGCTGGTTGTGGTTGCTGACTCCTCTGGTGAGAATAATAGGATTAGACCTCAGGGCACCAAGAGACAGGCATCCCCCAGCTTCAGGGTTGGGGATTGTCCTCTGTGCTCCATTCACCCCAGGTGTAAAGCTTATATGTTATTCTAGAGCTTCTAATTACCAGTTGGCTTTCAATATAGCAAAAACATCACAAATAATGTTCTCTCTCAAACCTTCAATTTTTGAGGCAATCTTATTTTTATTTCTTGCTTTAGAACTATAGACATACCTTGTTTTATTGTACTTCCCAGATACTGCAGTTTTTACAAATTGAGAGCTTGTCATAAACCTGCATCGAGCAAGTCTATAGGCACCATTTTTCCAGCAGCATCTGCTTATTCCATGTCTCTCTGTCACCTTTTGGTAATTCTCACAATATACCAAACATTTTTACTATCATTGCAACTGCTCTGGTGATCTGTAACATCAATGATCTCTGATATTACTACTATGACTTACTGAAGTCTCTGATGATGGTTAATATTTTTTAGCAATGCCTTATTTTTAAGGTAAGGTCTGTACGTTATTTTTTTTTCAGACATAATGCTATTGCACACATGCTTGGGTATAGTATAGTGTAAACATAACTTCTATATGCCCTGGAAAACCAGCAAATTCCCGTGACTCACTTTACTGCAATATTCAGTGTATTCTGGTGTTCCAAAACTGAACCCACAGTAGCTCTGAGGGATGCCTGTACCAGTTCCTTTCTGGAAAGCAAGTGATCGTCTGTTCTGAAAGCTTTAATGATATAAAGACAAGTCAATCTGCTGCAAAGCCTGATGCTTCACAGGGAGGGCTGCCAGCCTTGGGGAGGGGCTGGGGAAGTGACAGATGCTGACGGAGGGCATAACCAATAGTGCTGTCACCATAAAGGCCTGTCACTGCAAGTGTTAAGGTATAATAATTACATACTGTTGCACTGATGAATACTTCGGCACAAAAATAGATGGATATTTTCTTTTATTCTGTTTTTTAAAATGAAGAGCCTAACTCATAATTTTTTTTTTGTTACAAAAAGGCAATAAATGTGCAAGGTAAAATTAGGAAAAATTTTTTAAATCTCATAAAGGAAGATTACAAAATATGCACCACCAGAAAGTAACAGTTGTGTAGTGCTATAATATTATTTGGATAAAATTAAAACCATTAATAGTTTGATAATTAGTCTTATGCAAAACAGAGTATTTCATCAGCAGAATTTTTATAGCAACAATATATTCTTAAAATCCCCCATGTCATTAATTAATTTTCTATAGCATGTTTTTAATAGCTGCCTAAAGAGGAGAGTGAAAAAGTTGCCTTAAAGCTCAACATTCAGAAAACGAAGGTCATAGCATCCGGTCCCATCACTTCATGGGAAATAGATGGGGAAACAGTAGAAACAGTGTCAGATTTTATTTTGGGGGGCTCCAAAATCACTGCAGATGGTGACTGCAGCCATGAAATTAAAAGACGCTTACTCCTTGGAAGAAAAGTTATGACCAACCTAGACAGCATATTTAAAAGCAAAGACATTACTTTGCTGACTAAGGTCCATCTAGTCAAGGCTATGGTTTTTTCCTGTGGTCATGTTATGGATGTGAGAGTTGGACTGTGAAGAAGGCTGAGCACCAAAGAATTGATGCTTTTGAACTGTGGTGTTGAAGAAGACTCTTGAGAGTGCCTTGGACTGCAAGGAGATCCAACCAGTCCATTCTGAAGGAGATCAGCCCTGGGATTTCTTTGGAAGGAATGATGCTAAAGCTGAAACTCCAGTACTTTGGCCACCTCATGTGAAGAGTTGACTCATTGAAAAAGACTCTGATGCTAGGAGGAATTGTGGGCAGGAGGAGAAGGGGACGACAGAGTATGAGATGGCTGGATGGCATCACTGACTCGATGGATGTGAGTCTGAGTGAACTCTGGGAGTTGGTGATGGACAGGGAGGCCTGGCGTGCTGTGATTCATGGGGTCACAAAGAGTCGGACATGACCGAGTGACTGAACTGAACTGAAAATTTCATCTTAGAGATTGAGTATAATTAATCTGAAACTTTGACATAATATGGGCTTCCCCGGTGGCTCGGACTGTTAAGAATCTGCCTGCAATGCAGGAGACTCAGGTTTGATCCCTGGATCAGGAAGATCCCCTGCAGAAGGGAAGGGCTACCCACTCCAGTATTCTTGCCTGTAGAATTCCATGGACAGAGGAACCTAGCAGCTACAGTCCATGGGTTCACAAAGAGTTGGACATTACTGAGCAACTAACACTTCTCACTTTAGAGATTATATATTTTTAAAATTTTCACTTTTATTCAAAAATCTTGAAATGATTAGATGGATATAGTTTTGCTTAGTGTAAGTGAACAAGAGAAAAGGCTTGTTGGGAAACAGCTGTGACCCAGTTAATAGCTTTGTGTATTTGTTGGCTCTCTGAAGGAATTTACCCAGTTTTGGTTCATTAAACCATTTCAGAATTTTATTTTCCAAGGAAATTCTCTTAATTTTAAGTATCTTAAAGATGTCATAATAGCATCTAAGTTATGATTAAGCATAAAAGTCATAACAGCAACTAAGTTAATCATCCTCATTTGCTCCAAAATAGTGGAGCAAGACAGACAAATTAGAAATCCTTTTCCTCCTAAGACTCACTACTGTCTCTACATTAGAGGGATCTTCCTACAGATTTTAGGATTAGCTGGGTGCTTGTGACCTGCTTTCTCTGTAGCCCATAGCACAGCTGTTGCCTCCAATTCCTGCACACTGCAGCCTTCATATCACCTGAATTCTCCCTAGAACCATGAACAAAGAGGCATGTGACAGTCTGCACTTGCATTAACAGTATTGTTGTTTGTGGTCAACATTTTCACTGTCTGCAGCTAGAGAATTCTTTGGAAATGAATGATGAAGAACCAAAACCAGGGACAGGAAACTCAGATTCCACCTCTTTTGTTTATAGTCAGTCTTATGATGTTATGTTCTTTATGTTTCTTCCTCAACACAAACCTCTTGTCAGTAGAATTTTTCCCAGAGAAATCAAAACCAGAAACTGTTGTAATATACCCACCTGGAAAGCACAAAACAGCTCATACCTAACTAGAGTTTTACTTAAGTTCTGTTTTTCACCTTCATGGAACATTTCTTTCAGAAGCCTACATGGCTGCAATTAGAATATTTCAGAAGTGGAAACTCCTTCAAAAACTCCAAAAGATTTCACTTAAGTTTTCAAAGGAAAATAACGAATATGGAGGTAGAAAGCCCAGGTGGGGAGAAGAGATTACTTTAAGAGGGGAGTGCTTATGAGCAAAGGCAGCAGATCTGGGAAAGTGACTGTGGAGGTGACCGTGACCCAGCCTTCATCACCTCCCTAGTGAGAGACTAATTTATTATTTCAAGATCTAGGAAAGGATTTTGAGCTAATTCTTGCCACGTTGCCCTGTCACTGAGAAAATCACGGGCACCCATGTTACCAATGAGGGGCCCATGATGCAAGTTTGGACAGCAGTCCCTGTGTCATTACCTGGCAGCCAGAAACAGAGATATGACGCAGACCTTCCCCATGCAACTCTACTTGTCGATAGGTGTGGCTCTCTCTCTATTGTTGTCATCATTTCTTATCAGGCTCTAACTTCGTCCTCTCCTGCCCCGCTCCTCTCTGTGCACTCGCTCACCTCTCCTTGTGTTCCTCTTTTCCACTGATGGCATCTTGCCAATGAATGGATCAAGTTATCTTGCAGTGGGTCCATTTAATTTTTATGTCTAGACAGCTACCAGGAATATCTACACATAAACAGGTTTGATAAACACATCTTCATTGAGCTTATGTAACTCACTTACTTGTCCAACATAATGTAGTTTGACTTAACCTACTAGAGCTTGACAAGTAATTCAAGACTGGATTTCCTGGAGGGATCTTGGGGTTCAGGGATTATTATCACACCAATTTTAATGTGTGATTTAGTTTATAGTTTAACTTGTGTTACAGAAAGTGTGGGGACATAGTGGGAAATTCTACGAGATTTTTCTTATAGGGGATGAAAAAAAAATCCAAAGCTATACCTATTTTTCTGTACATAAAGAGCATTTAGATTAGCTTTATGTTTATTTATTCTGAAATATCTGGAATATTTGATCAAGCCAGTAATGTAAAAGCTAACTTGGTAAAATTCTGTTTCCAGCTATTTTTCAGTCTATGTCCCATCTTAGCTCTTGTAGCCTCTATTGTCTTGCCTTTTAAGTTTAATTAGAGCCAGTTTATTTTTGCTTTTATTTCTTTTGCTTTGGGAGACTGTTCTAAGAAAATATTGCTGTAGTTATTCTCAAAGTGTTCTCTGCCTATGTTTTCCTTTTTTTTTATAGTACCCAGTCTTATCTTAGGTCTTTAAACTAGTTTGACTTTATTTTTATGTCTGGTATAAAAGGGAGAGGAACCGACATCAAACTGCCAACATCCTCTGGATCATGGAAAAAGCAAGAGAGTTCCAGAAAAACATCTATTTCTGCTTTATTGACTATGCCAAAGCCTTTGACTGTGTGAATCACAATAAACTGTGGAAAATTCTGAAGGAGATGGGAATACCAGACCACCTGACTTGCCTCTTGAGAAATCTGTATGCAGGTCAGGAAGCAACAGTTAGAACTGGACATGGAACAACAGACTCATTCCAAATAAGAAAAGGAGTACGTCAAGGCTGTATATTGTCACCCTGCTAATTTAACTTCTATGCAGAGTACATCATGAGAAACGCTGGACTGGAAGAAACACAAGCTGGAATCAAGATAGCTGGGAGAAATATCAATAACTTCAGATATGCAGATGACACCACCCTTATGGCATAAAGTGAAGAGGAGCTAAAAAGCCTCTTGATGAAAGTGAAAGAAGAGAGTAAAAAAGTTGGCTTAAAGCTCAACATTCAGAAAATGAAGATCATGGCATCCAGTCCCATCACATCATGGGAAATAGATGGGGAAACAGTGGAAACAGTGTCAGACTTTATTTCTTTGGGCTCCAAAATCACTGCAGATGGTGACTGCAGCCATGAAATTAAAAGACGCTTACTCGTTGGAAGAAAAGTTATGACCAACCTAGATAGTATATTCAAAAGCAGAGACGTTACTTTGCCGACTAAGGTCCGTCTAGTCAAGGCTATGGTTTTTCCTGTGGTCATGTATGGACGTGAGAGTTGGACTGTGAAGAAGGCTGAGCGCCGAAGAATTGATGCTTTTGAACTGTGGTGTTGGAGAAGACTCTTGAGAGTCCCTTGGACTGCAAGGAGATCCAGCCAGTCCATTCTGAAGATCAGCCCTGGGATTTCTTTGGAAGGACTGATGCTAAAGCTGAAACTCTATTACTTTGGCCACTTCATGCAAAGAGTTGACTCATTGGAAAAGACTCTGATGCTGGGAGGGATTGGGGGCAGGAGGAGAAGGGGATGACAGAGGATGTGATGGCTGGATGGCATCACAGACTCGATGGACATGAGTCTGAGTGAACTCCGGGAGATGATGATGGACAGGGAGGCCTGACGCGCTGCAATTCATGGGGTCTCAAAGAGTCGGGCACGACTGAACGACTGAACTGAACTGATGAGGGAGTATTCTAATTTCTTTCATTTCCAGGTATGCAGCTTTCCCAGAACTGTCTAGCAAAGAGACTGTCTTTTCTTCAATATAAATTCTTACCTAATCTTTCATAGATTAATTGAGCACAGACATTTGGAGACCTGTGTTTTAGAACTGCAGTTTTTCTTCTTCAACATCAGGAGGAACAGTTACGTTCTATCTATGCTATGCTTAAGTAAAATTGCACATTCAGGGCATCTAAATTGACATGCCCAATTGACATAGAAAATTCATTATGTGGATGAGACATTCAATTATTCTTGGACTCTTTTGAGAAAGGTGCTCTTAACAATGATTCACAGTATAAACAAAAGATTATTAGGAATATGACCTTTGTGAGACTTAAAAAATGGTTCCAATTAAATACAAAGGATGAAGTTAACTGCGATACCTACGTGTAGAAAAAATAACTTGTGTCTTGTTTAGAGTTCCAGCATATTCTCTTCTTTTTAAAAAAAATAACATTATTAATTTATTTTTGGCTGTGCTGGGTCTTCGTTGCTTTGTGGGCTTTTCTCTAGTTGCGGCAAATGTGCAGACTTCTTGCAGAGGCTTCTGTTGTGTGGAGCACAGGCTCTAGGCGCTCAGGCTTCAGTAGTTGTGACATGTGGGCTCAGTAGTTATGGGGCATGAACTTATTTGCTCCACAGCATGTGGGGTCTTCCCGGACTAGGTATCAAACCTGTGACTCCTGCATTGGCAGGCAGATTTTTTTACCACTAAGCCACCAGGTAAGCCCATACCACATATTCTCTTTAGATATATTTATTCTAAATATGACCTAAATGAAGAATTAAATTCCAATTAACATCAGAACTATTTTTGTAGTTGTATTATTTGGGTCAATTGTTTCAGGTACGTTTTTCCCCCTCAATAACCATTAACCAAGATCACTCAAAAGTAGAAAGGCAGATTTAAGAGCCCCTTCCTCTCCCTTTCAATTTCCAATTAGCAGGTTTGTTAATGAGCAATAAAAGGGGTGAAAGGCAGGCAGCTTAAGAAAGAAAGAGAAAGAAGCAAGTAAAGGTAATTTGTGAAAACATATTCAGATCCTAGGCAGTTCAGGTTGGGCTGCCCCATGTGTTGTGCAGGCTGTGATCACTTCAATTTCAAGCTCAATTTCTTATTTGCTTTTATAGTCTTATCCAAAAAGAAAACTGGATTTCTAGAAATTCCTTCTGTGCACAGCAGTTCTGCAAAAGCTGCTTATATAGCAGCTCTTTTTGCCAGCCTTCCACTCTCATAATAATGAACTGCAGCCACAGCCAACTCCAGGAAGCATCTTAACCTCTTGGACAAGGGGTTCTGCCCCTCTTGTTGTTCAGTTGCTCAATCTCTCAGTTTCCTACTCTTCATGGACTGCAGCACTCCAGACTTCCCTGTTCTTTACTACTTACCAGAGTTTGCTCAAACTAATGCCCATTCAATTGGTGATGCCATCCAACCATCTCATCCTCTGCTGTCCCCTTCTCCTCCTGCCTTCAATCTTTCCCAGCATCAGGGTCTTTTGCAGTGAATCAGCTCTTTCCATTAGGTGGCCAAAGTAATGGAGCTTCAGCTTCAGTGTTAGTCCTTCCAGGAGGGGCTGACATAATCCAGGACCCTAAAGAAATTCTAGAAGCATTTACCTTTTTTCCCCCAAATATCGCGCAGATTGTCAAATCAACTTGACAATTAATTTGTTGTCAGGACACTGCCATGTGGTTTGTATGATGTCAACCTACTTTTTAGATAAATGCAGTCTGATTTTCTTGAATCAAGACATTTCCCAACTCTGTGTATCTATAAATAGCCCTTAAAGGTCAGAGTCCGAGCGCTAAAAGCACTAATGATAACAACCCCAAATGCCCTGGGCAGAATATAAAATACTACAGACTGTTCAGTTCCAGTTACCATATTCTAAAATTTTCATTTTCTTCCTTTCCTATAACCATATAATGATGAAAGACTGGGCTGGGCCCTTGTCTCTCAGTAAAACAGGGGAATCAAACCACTTAAATACCTCTAGTCCTACCAACTAATTTCTCCCTGTCGTGCCCCCTCTTGAAATATTGTCTGAGTTATGTTACCGGGGGATATTGTGTGCTAATGGGTTTCTTTCTGCTGTTAACAGGTTTTGGATTCAGGGACACGGAAAGAATATAATCAGCCATATAAGTTGCTGGGAGATAGAAACAGCCTATTTTACAAGCTGGTGCAATAACTGGGTGAGGCGGAGGCTGCTGATCTCACTGAAAGGGAAAAATAGGTGAGCCTGCTGCGGGAAGTTGTAATTAAAATTCACCTCCAGGATTCACTGTTCACAGGATCTCCACCAAGGGTCTGGGAACAAGCGTTCTATGCTCTTTTCAATTAGAAGCCACCAGAGAGAAAACTTCTTGACTGGGTCTTAACAACATGTGGCAGGTGGAAGGCGGGTCTGCTGAGAATCTGCAGCAGTGTTGGGGCTGGGATCGGGATGTGTGCACCCTTCTGTATGCACACACCTGTGCCTGAGACAGAGATTTTGGATCGACCTTCCACATATTCAGACTCTGAGTTGAGATTCTCATGGAGCACTGAACACTCACTTTGCAGACCCTTTACATTCATTCTGATTGGTGCTCAGTATATTAGTGATACAAGTTCTGTTGAGAAATATCCACGAAATTTGAGAATTTAAGGGGAAAAATCTTGGAATATTTTGATTCTAGGAAGATCTTCCAGAGAAAGGTGTAGATCTATTCTGTTTTGTAATCTATAAAGAAAACTCTTACCTGAAATTACCACTTTCTCCCTAATTCTTTGTTGTTTAGAATTAGGTCCACTGTCCCCCATGCTTCCTGTATATTCTAGAAGATGAAATTGTCATCAGGACAAATCAAGAGCTCACAACACCTTCACATGGTAGTCTGAATGGTACCTGAAGGTTACAGAGCACTTTCACAGAGATGAGGTGTGTGAGGCACTAAGCAGTATATGTAGTGTGAGGAAGGGGCTCGATGGGTAACACTCAGGTCCCGTAGTATCTTCCTAACAGAGGTGTAGTGGTGACCAAGTTCTGGTTTAAGAGGCTTAGCCACTGTCATGTAGCCATCTTTAAGTCTTTTTGGAACCAGGTGGGATTGGGATTGAGGTTGATGGGAAGATAGAGGGAGGGAAGGAAGGTCTAGTGTTTTTGCCCCCTAACATGCATGGCTCAGGGTGGAATTTGGCTTCCCTATCGAAAATTTATCCCTAGAAGTTAAATTGTGGGTGTATTTTCCATTCTTCATTCTTTTCTGCCTCTCCCAGATTTTCATTTGTAAATAGAATAAGATTATTTGTGTAATATTTAAAATGTCTTAAAGAAAATATGTCCCAGTGTCTTAAATACTTCTATATGAAAGATTTATCTAAAATGTGGCCTGAGTTCCTCACTGTCTCCTCTCAGTCCTCTCTGGAAATGAGGAAATGCAGAGAATGGCCTTCCGCTGCTCATTGGGTAGAAGACTTCCTGGGTCCCAGAGTTGGCTGAAGAGCTGACAGAGCTAGAGTTCATGCTTAGGTTTAGGGAAAAGGAAGTCTGTGTTCTGAACTTTTCATAAGTACTTACATTGTGTGAGAATGTTGAGAAGCTGAACAAGGAACTCTGTATATTTTTTATGCCTGAAATTCAGAGAGTGCTTTTATCCACTAGAGTGTCTCCCAGCCAGATTATCCCTCCTGAGACCTCCAGAGCCAGGAATCTCCCAAACCCTTTTGCTCTTTTGACCTGAGGCATTTCACATCAAAAAGAGGCGTTCCCGCCTGTTTGTCAAAGTCTTCATTTTAAAACTATATTATCATGACATTGAGTAATGAGAAATGCTACTACTGCTAAGTCGCTTCAGTCATGTCCGACTCTGTACGAGCCCATAGACAGCAGTCCACTAGGCTCCGCCATCCCTGGGATTCTCCAGGCAAGAACACTAGAGTGGGTTGCCATTTCCTTCTCCAATGCATGAAAGTGAAAAATGAAAGTGAATTCGCTCAGTTGTGTCCGACCCTTTGCAACCACATGGACTGCAGCCTACTGGACTCCTCCATCCATGGGATTTTCCAGGCAAGAGTATGGGAGTGGGTTGCGAATGAGAAATAGAACACAGAATTTTAGATTGGTCCAGATAATAAGATAAAAGGATTCAACCCTCTCTTTGTACAGGTGAGAAAACTAAGGTGCTTTAGAAGGAAGGTCAGTAAGTTCAGTCAGTTCTGTCGCTCAGTCGTGTCCGACTCTTTGCGACCCCATGAATCGCAGCACACCAGGCCTCCCTGTCCATCACCAGCTCCCGGAGTTCACTCAGACTCGCGTCCGTTGAGTCAGTGATGCCATCCAGCCATCTCATCCTCTGTCGTCCCCTTCTCTTCCTGCCCCCAATCCCTCCCAGCATCAGTCTTTTCCAATGAGTCAACTCTTCGCGTGAGGTGGCCAAAGTACTGGAGTTTCAGCCTTAGCATCATTTCCTCCAAAGAAATCCCAGGGCTGATCTCCTTTAGAATGGACTGGTTGGATATCCTTGCAGTCCAAGGCACTCTCAAGAATCTTCTCCAACACCACAGTTCAATATTATCAATTCTTCGGCGCTCAGCTTTCTTCACAGTCCAACTCTCACATCCTACATGACTACTGGAAAAACCATAGCCTTGACTGGATGGACCTTTGTTGGCAAAGTAATGTCTCTGCTTTTGAATATGCTCTCTAGGTTGGTCATAACTTCTCTTCCAAAGAGTAAGCGTCTTTTAATTTCATGGCTGCAGTCACCATCTGCAGTGATTTTGGAGCCCCCCAAAGTCAAGTCTGACACTGTTTCCACTGTTTCCCCATCTATTTCCCATGAAGTGATGGGACCAGATGCCATGATTTTCATTTTCTGAATGTTGAGCTTTAAGCCAACTTTTTCACTCTCCACTTTCACTTTCATCAAGAGACTTTTTAGTTCCTCTTCACTTTCTGCCATAAGGGTGGTGTCATCTGCTTATCCGAGGTTATTGATATTTCTCCTGGCAATCTTGATTCCAGCTTGTGCTTCTTCCAGCCCAGCATTAGGTGGCCCTATATATATAACTGGTGTTAAGCTAGTCTGCAGCAGACACAGAATTATAAATTTGTTCTTTCAGTAAATATTTTAAATAAAGTGTAACATACATACTGAAGCAGACATAGGTCATAGAATTGGAAATCTTATGATTCCAGGTCTAGTAATCTCGCACCTACTCTAACAGTATTAATGGTAAATTACATTTGTGTAGTCCTTTATAATTTATTTTATACAGTTCACACATGTATGATTTCACTTAATCTCCTGATGGTCCATTTTTATCCCATGTCATGGATGAGGAGAGTTTGTCCAGAGCTCACTCCAGGTCACAGAGCTGGTCCAGGGAGCACAGAGGGGGAATTGCTGACGGAGGCTGGGTGCTGTCCTAGGTATTGTGTTCTGTGTTAAGCCTGAGAACACTGCTCCTGTCACTTGGTAGCCAAGGTAGGGCCAGTCACCGAAGTTCACAGAGAGGCAGAACCTTACTCTTGGATTTTAGTCCTGCCACTGGCTCAGGTCACCTCTACAGAAACAAATACATTTCTTAATTCCCATCACATATTGATGTTATTTCTGCATACTCTGCATCCTCTTAGGTGCATAAACCATCAGGCTATCAGTTTTTTGAATATGTAAGCATCAGATATCAGTGCATGTAACATGGGGAGCAGTAGCCTAAGTCACAAGGGTTTCACTGATAGAACAAAATTCACTCATCTGAAAAGAAAACCCAACATCTGGCAGAAGATGCTTCCACATCACATTTTCTTGAACTCGTAGCTCAGGTGAGCTGATCACTGTCTGACTGACCCTTTTTGAATGATCCATGAAATAGTAGAGAAAGTACCTTTTAGACATATAAAGCTAAAGGGGGCAGTAGTTTGTGAGGGCTGCCATACAAAGACCAAAGAGTAGGTGACTTAAACAGCAGAAATTTAAATGCTCACAGCCTTGGAGGTTGGAAGTCTGAGGTCAGGTTGTCAGTAGGGTTGTTTTCCTCTGAGGTCTCGCTCCTTGTCTTGGAGATACCATCTTCCCTCTGTGTCTCACATGCTCTTCCCTCTCTGTGAGCTTGTGTCCTGGTCTCTTCTTATGAGAACTCCAGTCTGTTAGATTAGGACCCACCTGTATGATTTCATTTTAACTTTCTTGCCTCTTTAAACATGCTGTCTCCAAACACAGTCACATTCCGTGGTACTGAGGGATTTAGGACTTCAACATGTAAAATTGGAGGTAAGAGGGTAACAGTCAGGAAGACCAGGGGTCTCCAAATGGAGGGAGTAGGCTGCAAGTGTCAGACATTTTTTATCTCTCTCTTAAGCTGCAGGAGGAAATAAACTACTAGTGTTATATTTTTTCCCCTTCAGTGTACAAATTTATATCTGCAGAAAAAGAAATGCAAAAAGGTAAAATGGTTGTTGAGGAGGCCTTAAAAATAGTTGAGAAAAGAAGAGAAGCTAAACGCGAATGAGAAAAGGAAAGATGTACCCATTTCAATTCAGAGTTCCAAAGAATAGCAAGGAGAGATATGAAAGCCTTCCTCAGTGATCAATGCAAAGAAATAGAGGAAAAAAAAAATAGAATGGGAAAGACTAGAAATCTCTTCAAGAAAATTAGAAATACCAAGGGGACATTTCATGCAAAGATGGGTACAATAAAGGACAGAAATGGTATGGACCTAACAGAAGCAGAAGATAGTAAGGAGAGGTGGCAAGAATACACAGAACTTTACAAAAAAGGTATTCATGACCCAGATAATCACGATGGTGTGATCACTCATCTAGAGCCAGATATCCTGGAATATAAAGTCAAGTGGGCCTTAGGAAGCATCACTATGAACAAAGCTAACGGAGGTGATGGAATTACAGTTGAGCTCTTTCAAATCCTGAAAGATGATGCTGTGAAAGTGCTGCACTCAATATGCCAGCAAATTTGGAAAACTCAGCAGTGGCCACAGGACTAGTAAAGGTGAGTTTTCATTCCAATCCCAAAGAAAGGCAATGCCAAAGAATGCTCTAACTATCACACAATTGCACTCATCTCACAGTCTGGCAAAGTAATACTCAAATTTTCCAAGCCAGGCTTCAACGGTATGTGAACTGTGAACTCTCAGATATTTAAGCAGCTGGATTTAGAAAAGGCAGAGGAACCAGAGATCAAATTGCCAACATCCACTGGATCATCAAAAAAAGCAAGAGAGTTGCAGGAAAACATCTGCTGCTTTATTGACTATGCCAAAGCCTTTGACTCTGTAGATCACAACAAACTGGGAAATCCTTCAAGTGATGGGAATACCAGACCACCTGACCTGCCTCCTGAGAAATCTATATGCAGGTCAGGAAGCAACAGTAAAAACTGGACATGGAACAACAGGCTGGTTCCAAATCGTGAAAGGGGTACATCAAGGCTGTATATTGTCACCCTGCTTATTTAACTTATATGCAGAGTACATCATGAGAAACCCTGGGCTGGATGAAGCACAAGCTGGAATCAAGAATACTGGGAGAAATATCAATAACCTCAGATATGCAGATAACACCACCCTTAAGGCAGAAAGTGAAGAACTAAAGAGCTTCTTGATGAAAGTGAAAGAGGAGAGCTAAAAAGTTGGCTTAAAGCTCAACGTTCAGGAAATTAAGACCATGGCATCTGGTCCCATCACTTCAGGGCAAGTAGATGGGAAAACAATGGGAATAATGGCATGCTTTATTTTTAGAGGCTCCCAAATTACTGCGGATGGTAACTGCTGCCATGTAAAAGATGCTTACTTCTTGGAAGAAAAGTTATGACTAACCTAGACAGCATATTAAAATAAATACATTTATATTAAAAAAAGAAAAAAACAGAGACATTGCTTTGTTAACAAAATGTCCATCTAGTAAAAGCTATGGTTTTTCGGTAGTCATGTATGAATGTGAGAGATGGACAATAAAGAAAGTTGAGCACTGAAGAATTTTTGCTTTTGAACTGTGGTGTTGGAGAATATTCTTGAGAGTCCCTTGGACAGCAAGGAGATCCAACCAGTCAATCCTAAAGGAAATCAGTCCTGAATATTCATTGGAAGGACTGATGCTGAAGATGAACCTCCAATATTTTGGCCTCCTGATGTGAAGAACTGACCTATTTGAAAGGGCCCTGATGCTGGGAATTATTGAAGCCAAGTGGAGAAGGGGATGACAGAGGATGAGACGGTTGGATGGCATCAGCGACTCAATGGGCATGAGTTTGAGTAGGCTCCAGGAGTTGGTGACAGAGAAGACTAGCGTACTGCAGACCATGGGGACAACAAGAGTAGGACAGGACTGAGGGACTGAACTGAACTGATACAAATTTAAAAAGAGGTTTCTTTTAAAATTCTGTGTTGCCATAAGGATACCTGGTTCCACCTGAACTTAACTTTTCTTAAACCTTCAGCTAACTAAAGCATTTTTCTTATGGAAATGTTTGTCTTAAACTATGTAAATGATTTATGCATTTACCCTAGACTCTGTCTTCAGGTGGGTTCCCCCTAAGACTCAGAATTAACTTGACAAACCAGTATGTTTTTCTCATGCAAATGTCCTCTTAAGCTATGTCAGTGAGACTGTATCTGCTTAGAAACCTGACTTTATTCAAGACTCATGTCAATTATTTTATGGCCAGGGACAATTCACCTTGTGCCAATGTTATCTCAAAATAAATGCATGTTGTGTGTGAGGGGCTTGGTGCCAGTCTCTGAGTTTTGAGACATATCCTTTTTCTAATTAGCATGCGTCTAGCAGCTATATGGATCTTCCCTGTAGCCCACATGGTAAAGAATCTGCCTGCAATGCAGGAGACCTGAGTTAGATATCTGGGTCAGAAAGATCCTCTGGAGAAGGGAATGACAATCCACTCCAGTATTCTTGTCTGGAGAATCCCATGGACAGAGAAGCCTGGCGGGCCACAGTCCATGTGGTTGCAACAAGTTGGACTCGACTGAGCGACTAACTACTACTAGTAGTAGCTATATAATATCCGCCTAAAAACTAGCAGGGGGCACTCTTTCTGCCACCTTCTGATGTCTATGTCAGAAGCTTTCTCTATCTCTTTTATACGTTAATAAAACTTTACTACACAAAAGCTCTGAGTGATCAAGCCTCATCACTGGCCCCAAATTGAATTCTTCTCCTCTGGAGGCCAAGAATCGTGGTATCTTTCATGGTTCAGAAACAGCCTTTCAGAGGGGACATGGTTCAGCTCCAAGAATAGATGCTTGTCATCCATTCTGTTCTGTGATGACGCAGATCAGGTTGAGGTTTTTTGAAGTTTCTTTGTTCCCAGTGTATAACAGGGGTGTTATTTTGTCTATTAGAGAAATCATCTAATACAGCCCAGACGTTATACAATTCTCATACCCGAGGTCTAGGAGCCTGGTTCAGTTGGATAGATGGAGGAGGCACTTAGCATCCACGTGGTCTTGTGTCTCTCAGTGTCTCTGAACCTCAGGTTCTCACCTGTGTGTAGAGCAGGATTACAGCCCTGATGGCTTCTTCACACTTATCACAGGGACCAGATGAGAGAGCAGATGCTTAAGTGCCTTGAGAATATAGAGCATTTTACGGTATAAAAATGGGATCATTTTGTAAAAGGCTATAGGTAAAACCTTGCCTCCCAATAATAAAACAAATATACCCATAGTTCTTCCAGGTTGCTTTAGAGACTTTAAATCAGTGGCTCCCAACTGCTGAAGATCCTTTTCAGTATTCAGCTCAGGTATTTCAGACCATGAAGCAAAGTCCTTTTCAGTTAAAAGTTGCTAAAAATAATATTTTCTTTATAAAAAATTATATTGAGAAGGGTTATGGAGAAAAGAACCAGATGATTTTGGAAAGAATATTAAGCAGTAGAATGCAATGAATTTTCTTTTGTTCCTTTAACTCTGTTTAGTTTCACCAAAAGAGTAACTATATAATCACAAAATATGTCTATCTTAATAAAATGGAGGAGAGTGATATTATGCAATTAAACTCCACTCTACTCCCACCAAAGGCTTTTTTTTAAGTGCTTCCATTACAGTGGAAATAGCCTCAGATTTCAGCCGGTCGGCCGAGGCATTGGAGGGTTTATTTTTCTCCTTAGTTCAGTTCAGTCGTTCAATCGTGTCTGACTCTTTGTGACCCCATAAATCGCAGCATGCCAGGCCTCCCTGTCCATCACCAATTCCCGGAGTTCACTCAGATTCGCATCCATCGAGTCAGTGATGCCATCCAGCCATCTCATCCTCTGTCGTCCCCTTCTCCTCCTGCCCCCAATCCCTCCCAGCATCAAAGTCTTTTCCAATGAGTCAACTCTTCACATGAGGTGGCCAAAGTACTGGAGTTTCAGCTTTAGCATCATTCCTTCCAAAGAAATCCCAGGGTTGATCTCCTTCAGAATGGACTGTTTGGATCTCCTTGCAGTCCAAGGGACTCTCAAGAGTCTTCTCCAACACCACAGTTCAAAAGCATCAATTCTTCAGTGCTCTGCCTTCTTCACAGTCCAACTCTCACATTCACACATAACTACTGGAAAAATCATAGCCTTGACTAGATGGACCTTAGTCGGCAAAGTAATGTCTCTGCTTTTGAATATGCTATCTAGGTTGGTCATAACTTTTCTTCCAAGGAGTAAGCGTCTTTTAATTTCATGGCTGCAGTCACCATCTGCAGTGATTTTGGAGACCAAAGAAATAAAGTCTGACACTGTTTCCACTGTTTCCCATCTATTTCCCATGAAGTGATGGGACCAGATGCCATGATCTTCGTTTTCTGAATGTTGAGCGTTAAGCCAACTTTTTTGCTTTCCTTTCACTTTCATCAAGAGACTTTTTAGTTCCTCTTCACTTTCTGCCATAAGGGTGGTGTCATCTGCATAGCTGAGGTTATTGATATTTCTCCCAGCAATCTTGATTCCAGCTTGTGTTTCTTCCAGTCCAGCGTTTCTCATGATGTACTCTGCATAGAAGTTAAATAAGCAGGGTGACAATATACAGCCTTGACGTACTCCTTTCCTATTTGGAACCAGTCTGTTGTTCCATGTCCAGTTCTAACTGTTGCTTCCTGACCTGCATAAAGTTTTCTCAAGAGGCAGGTCAGGTGGTCTGGTATTCCCATCTCCTTCAGAATTTTCCACAGTTTATTGTGATCCACACAGTCAAAACTTTGGCCTAGTCAATAAAGCAGAAATAGATGTTCTTCTCGAACTCTCTTGCTTTTTCCATGATCCAGCAAGTGTTGGCAATTTGATCTCTGGTTCCTCTGCCTTTTCTAAAACCAGCTTGAACATCTGGAAGTTCAAGCATACGGTTCACGTATTGCTGAAGCCTGGCTTGGAGAATTTTGAGCATTACTTTACTAGCATGTGAGATGAGTGCAACTGTGCAGTAGTTTGAGCATTCTTTGGCATTGCCTTTCTTAGGGATTCAAATGAAAACTGACCTTTTCTGGTGCTGTGGCCACTGCTGAGTTTTCCAAATTTGCTGGCATATTGAGTGCAGCACTTTCACAGCATCATCTTTCAGGATTTGAAATAGCTCAACTGGAATTCCATCACCTCCACTAGCTTTGTTCATAGTGATGCTTTCCAAGGCCCACTTGACTTCACATTCCAGGATGTCTGGCTCTAGATGAGTGATCACACCATTGTGGTTATCTGGGTCGTGAAGATCTTTTTTGTACAGTTCTTCTGTGCATTCTTGCCACCTCTTCTTAACATCTTCTGCTTCTCTTAGATCCATACGATCTCTGTCCTTTATCGAGCCCATCTTTGCATGAAATGTTCCCTTTTTATCTCTAATTTTCTTGAAGAGATCTCTAGTATTTCCCATTCTGTTGTTTTCCTCTATTTCTTTGCACTGATCGCTGAAGAATGCTTTCTTATCTCTTCTTGCTATTTTTTGGAACTCTGCATTCAGATGCTTATATCTTTCCTTTTATGCTTTGCTTTTTGCCTCTCTTCTTTTCACAGCTATTTGTAAGACCTCCCCAGACAGCCATTTTGCTTTTTTTGCATTTCTTTTCCATGGGGATGGTCTTGATCTCTGTCTCCTGTACAATGTCACGAACCTCATTCCATAGTTCATCAGGCACTCTATCTATCAGATCTAGGCCCTTAAATCTATTTCTCACTTCCACTGTATAATCATAAGGGATTTGATTTAGGTCATACCTGAATGGTTTAGCGGTTTTCCCTATTTTCTTCAATTTGAGTCTGAATTTAGTAATAAAGAGTTCATGATCTGAGCCACAGTTAGCTCCTGGTCTTGTTTTTGTTGACTGTATAGAGCTTCTCCATCTTTGGCTGCAAAGCATATAATCAATCTGATTTTGGTGTTGACCATCTGGTGATGTCCATGTGTAGAGTCTTCTCTTGTGTTGTTGGAAGAGGGTGTTTGCTATGACCAGTGCATTTTCTTGGCAAAACTCTATTTTTCCCCTTAAGTGACATTTAAATATATAGCATTTTATGTGCAGAGCAGGTTATGTTAGCAACAAGAGAATAACAAAGTGCACTTACTATGAAGGTAGGTGTCCTAGTGCTTTTCTGTTTCACGCATGAAGTTCATTCTCTCTCATGATAACTTTGTTTACAGGGCCCACAATGCACTTGTGGTCAGGTTTTATAAAAGAGATCTGGAATCATATGTCTAAGCAACCCAGTTTGTGATAGGAGTCAGCCTCTGATAGAGGATACATTTTCTGTTTTAAAGACTCAATTGAAACTTTTCACATTCTTTGAGGAAAAGAGTTACACTTGAAGTCGTTTTTTGCCCAAACCTGTTCAGAGATAAAATAATGTCAGGGATTGTGAAACCTTATTTTGTTATGTGCATATGTAAAGAACCAAGATATAATACAGCTACTAAAAACTGATGACTGTTGAACTTCACAGCACTTTACTTCCTCTGTGTTTTGATTATACACTGAAAAAATACTGATATACCTGATGTACTTAAAAATACTGATATAACTGTATCTCTTCCAGTTCAGCGAGAATTTGATAGAATTCAAGAGCTCAAAGGTCTGGCACAGATCTGTCCTATTATTGGGTATCATCTTATGTTTTAGAGAAGTCTCTTGGTTGAGTCATTGTTAAAGCGTTGGATTCTCTTTTCATTCTTGGGGCCCACTATCCACAGATCACATCTCTATAGGCCCTATAACTGCTCTGCCACACAAATTAAACACCAGGATATTTCATACATATATGCCAGTGTTTCAGTGCCTGTCAATCAGAGTTTATAAAATATAAAGATGACAACCTGATACTAACATCCAAATCTGTTGTGCTCTTTTTACGTGTGAAAATGACAAACCCTGTTCAGATGCTAGATTTCCTATCCTCTTTGTTACCCTGTTTTTAATTTATTTCAGGGAATAAAATGATTTTGCTTATCAATTTATTGTAGTGATAAAGCATATCTGTGAATCAGAATGATCAGAAATCTAGGAGATCTACAGGTTATTTGGCATTACGTCCAGACCCACTGGGGGTTTTAATGGGGCTACTTCCTCCATAGAATAAATACAGCCCTGGTTTTTTAAAACTGTCTCCAATAGCAATATGGTTGCTTCACGTGAAGAAGAAAACCTAGAAATGTGTTGCCCTAGGAGGAGGACTTTAAAACTTTTAAACATATTGTTTTTGTCTTTTTCTTCCTCAGGTGTACTTCAAAAGGAGATAGCCAGATATTATAGTGACCTTGTGGTTATCAATGTTTCCAGTGGACAGCCCTCAACCTCAACAATTTTTGAGTCAACACTGTGATTCTACCATGAGTTCGTGTCTATTCCAAAGGCTTTTTTCCAATAGGTTTTGCACTGCATAAACTATATTCTACTTGTTTTACACCAGCAAAAAATATTTACACATTAAAAAATGTGAGTTCTCCAACTTCACTCAGTGATTTCAAGCTCTTGAAAAGGATTTATTACGTTTACTTAAATGTTATATTGCTTTCTTTCTTATCCAAATCAGAGGTGCAAGCCACCAATAATAGCCATTGCCCAGGTTTTGTGTCTTCAGAGACTCCAGAGCCAAACTCATTTTCTAAGTTTGGAGACAAATTTGTCACAGGTGTTTTCCTTTCTTTCTTTTTTTTTTTCCCACTGTTTCCAGAATTCCCTATTACTTTCCAGTTATATCAGGGATTCTGTTTACTTGAAGACTGTGTGAAGGTGCTGTTTTGTCTCACCACTTCCTTTAACGTGACTAGGATCCATTTTTCAAACCAAAAGACCTCTGATTAAAATACTACAGAGAAAACTGATAGGAAAACATAACAATATACTATAGTTTAAGTAACAATTATTGACTATGCCAAAGACTTTGACTGTGGTGTGGATCACAATAAACTGTGGAAAATTCTGAGAGAGATGGGAATACCAGACCACCTGACCTGCCTCTTGAGAAATCTTTATGCAGGTCAGGAAGCAACAGTTAGAACTGGACATGGAACAACAGACTCGTTCCAAATAGGAAAAGGAGTATGTCAAGGCTGTATATTGTCACCCTGCTTATTTAACTTGTATGCAGAGTACATCATGAGAAACACTGGACTGAAAGAAACACAAGCTGGAATCAAGATAGCTGGGAGAAATATCAATAAACTCAGATATGCAGATGACACTGCCCTTATGGCAGAAAGTGAAGAGGAACTAAAAAGCCTCTTGATGAAAGTGAAAGAGGAGAGTGAAAAAGTTGGCTTAAAGCTCAACATTCAGAAAATGAAGCTCATGGCATCTGGTCCCATCACTTCATGGGAAATAGATGGGGAAACAGTGGAAACAGTATCAGACTTTATTTTTCTGGGCTCCAAAATCACTGCAGATGGTGACTGCAGCCATGAAATTAAAAGACGCTTACTTCTTGGAAGAAAAGTTATGACCAACCTAGAGAGCATATTCAAAAGCAGAGACATTACTTTGCCGACTAAGGTCCGTCTAGTCAAGGCCATGGTTTTTTCAGTAGTCATGTATGGATGTGAGAGTTGGACTGTGAGTGGCATTAATCACATTCACAGTATTGTGTAGTCACATTATCTAGGTAAATTTTGGTAATTATGTTTTTTCCTATTCAGTGTATTATTTCTGCAGAATCATTTTGATAAGTTATTTCCTGTGAGTTTTTCTTGATTGGCATAAATTTGTTCACAATATCTTATATGTTTAATATCTGTAGCACCTCTAACTGTGTTCTTTTGGTTTTCTAAGTTTCTTTTAGCCTTCTTTTTTAATAAATAATCTTGCATAACTTTTTCCTGTTTTCAAAGAATCAACTTTCTGCTTTTTTCCCTAGTTCATCATATCCTTCTTTCCTGCAACTTTTCCTTAACTTTGAGGTTTTTCCTCTAAATTCTTAAATTGAAAAGAGATTATTAACATCATTATTTTTCTAATATAAATATATAAAGCTGACATTTCCCTAAGATCCACTTTAGCTGCTACCTGCAAGTTTTGGTACTCAACACCGCTGATAACCATAGTATTATGTATTTTCTAATTCCTAATCTAATTCATTAACTATATCTTTTACCCATGAGTTATTCATAAGTATAATGTTCTCTAAATTTCAAATTCAAATGGATTTTTTAAAATTAGATCAGCCATGTGGAACTACTAACATTCAGTCTTTTTTTATAAGTGATAAAGTGGCAGTTTCATTAGGTTCAACATACAGTTTTCTTTTGTTATTAACATATAACTTAATTTCATTTGTCAGACAACATTAGATTGTGAATTTTAAACCATAGGTAACCACATTCACATAAAAGGTCCTGGTTTCTTCCATTTTATGTTTTATTGGGGGGGGGCAGTTAAAATGTTATAAAAATGTATGTAACCAGTAATTTTCAATAAAAATTCTCCCCAAATGCTAGAATGTTTTCTGATACATGTTGCAGGCTGGTTCTCTGGGATGCAAACTCAGATGGAGTTTAGTGCTGGGATGTGTATCAGGGTTGCCCTTGGGGTCAACACTGTGGAATCAGGCGGGAAGAAACAGGGTAAGGCAGAGGGAAGGATCAAGCTGGATCACTGGCCAGACGACCTGAGCTGACCCCATGAGAGTTTGGAATGACTATGGCCTTTCAGGGTTGTCCTGATGCATCCAATGACCAGGCCTTTATATCTCCACCTGGATGGGTCATTGAATGTAGACTGCCCCCAGAAGGCCTGGTGGTTTAAGGTTGCCCACTGGCAGCACTTACAGCTGCTGGACAATGAGTCCTTGAAGGGAGGTCAGGACAGTATGTCTCCATGTCTCCCCTTGGCATGTATCACAGCTCCAGAGGTGGGTGATGAGAGTGTACTGTGGGGGAAACTCTTGATGACTGATGTTTAAGTCAAAATGATGACTCAGTGATTCTCCTGAATACCCTCTGGTCTAAAAAATAGAGGAGAAGGTCCATGTAGGGGAGATATCCTCATTGTCCAGGGTCAGCCCAGTTGTCGCCTCTTCTACAAATTCACATTAAGATCAGTCATCATCCTAGGTAACTTGGCTTTGTGTGTTACCCTGAGCCCCTCTCGTGTTAAACTGAGCCATACTAGGTTAGTGTCCTGTGTCACCATCTTGAGAGACTTTATTATTAAACAAGGGGCCTGTTCTTTCTGTTGTGCATGTAGCCTGCCCTGGCTGTGAGTGTTCACACGTGGTCTTTTTCTCACTAAACTAAATGAGAAAAAGACTTGAAACTGTGCCTTGTTCACTTTTTAATTATGTCTTCCAGCAGAGTATCTGTGCAGAGGCTGCTCAGTAAATGTTTGTAGAATGACAAATGATGAGTGAGAGCAAACCTTCCTTCTCAACTGTATAACTTAGAGATATTAAGAGATAGCCTGGGATAACAGAAAGTCCTGGTTTTTGAGCCAGTCACACTGGTCTGTCCTTTCTCCAGTACTCACTAGCAGTGTGGGTGTGGGCAAGCAGTAACCAGCCAAGGTGCCAGGATATTAGGGTGGCACCATCCTTGACAAAATAGGCTCTGGACACCCTACAACCACGTAGTTTTAGTTATATGCTCAGGTAAGCATCTCAACCTCTGAATCTCAGCTTCTTTGTCTGGAAAATGAATACAGTTCATGCTCTTAACCCATTAGTTTGGTTGGGATGATGGATGACCTAAGAGCGTCCAAAGACACAGGGTGGGGGTGGTCCTAAGATGGGGCTGAGGAATAGGACGGGGAGACCACTTTCTCCCCCACAGATTCATCAAAATAACATTTCAACGCTGAGTAAACTCCACAAAACAACTTCTGAATGCCGGCGGAGGACATCAGGCACCCAGAAAAGCAACTCATTGTCTTTGAAAACAGGTAGGAAAAAATATAAAAGACCAAAAAAAGAGACAAAGGAGGTAGGGAGGGAGCTTAGTCCCGGGAAGGGAGTTTCCAAACACCAGGAAACACTCTCACTGCCGAGTCTGTGGCGAGCCTTGAAAGCATAGAGGGCAACATAACAGGGAGGAAAAATAAATAATTAAACCCCACAGGTTACAAGCCCAAAGGTAACTCCCTCAGCGGAGAAGCTGCGCAGATGCCTGCATCCACCACTATCAAGCGGGGGCTGGGCAGGGAGGCGTGGGCTGAATTGCTTTACAAGAATCGGCTCGGCTCGAATGCTGCGAATGCCCAGAGTGTAATCAGAGCAAGCTAACTTGGGCTAGCAAACCAGGTTGTGGAATAGCTACCACGCGAAAAGCTCTAACATAAGACACCTCCAGGACCATGCACAGAACAAAGGATGGAACAGAATTAGCTGGCTGCAGACCATCCCCCTCCGGTGACAGGCAGCCCGTAGCCGAAAGGGCCGGAAGGGGGCAATAGCGGCCCCAGAGAGACATTAACTACCAAACTGCAAACACGCTTCTTTGCTAAGACTTCTTGGGGTGGTGGACAGTCATCATCTGCCTGAGAAGTTGCGCCAGCTGTACACCCAGAAAACTGAGCAGCAGGGACGGGAGAGGTAATAAGTCTCAGGAACCGCACTCGCCAAACACCTGAGCTACTCGGTCCTGGGAAGGGCACAAAACACAGGCCCAACCAGTCTGCTCCTCTGAGGACTACATGAGTGCCTGAGCCTGAGCGGCTTAGACCTAGGAGGTGCATGCAGCCCAGGGCAGGCCTCAAACGGTTCCCAGTGGAGCAACCTAGAGCCTGAGCTGTGTGTGCCGTGAACGGGGGCAGGCCCAACGTGGCTGGGACACTGCGAGCACACACCAGTGTTATTTGTTTACAGCATCCCTCCCTCCCCACAGCACGACTGAACAAGTGAGCCTAAAAAAAAAGTGTCCACCACCACCCCGCTTGTGTCAGGGCGGAAATAAGACCTGAAGAGACCAGCAAATAGAAGAAGCTAAAACAGAGGGAACCACCTTGGAAGTGACAGGTGCAATAGATTAAAACCCTGTCATTAGTACCCACTACATAGGAAGGGGCCTATAGATCTTGAGAAATATAAGCTGGACCAAGGAACTATCTGAAAATGAACTGACCTCACACTGCCCACAACACCACCCGAGAAAGTCCTAGATATATCTTTACCATTTTAGCAAACATTCTTTTTTTGAGTTTGTTTTTTCTTTTTTTTTTTTAACATTTTTTTAATTTTTAAGTCCTCTATTTCTTCTTTAATTTTCACTTTTATAACCTACTATTACTTCCCCCCCAAAAAAGACCCTATTTTTAAAGCAAACTTTGTATATATATTTTTTCTTCTTTTTAAAATAATTCTTGAGACTTTTTCTTCTTCTATTCTTTAATATTGTATTTTTGAAAATCCATCCTCTACTCTAGATTTTTAATCTTTGCTTTTTGTTATTTGTTATCAATTTTGTACCTTCAAAAACCCAATCTTCAATATCATTTTTGCTTGAGAGCGAGATTACTGACCTGACTGCTCTCTCCTCCTTTGGACTCTCCTTTTTCTCCACTAGATTGCCCCTGTCTCCTCCCTCCCCCTTCTCTTCTCTACCCAACTCTGTGATTTTCTGTGTGTTCCAGACGGTGGAGAACTCTTAGGGAACTGACTACTGGCTGGATCTGTCTCTCTCCTTTTCATTCCCCTCTTTTATACTCCTGACCACCTCTGTCTCCTTCCTCCCTCTCCTCCTCTCTGTATAACTCCGTGAACATCACTGAGCAGTCCAGACTGTGGAGCACATAAGGAAGTGATTACTGGCTAGCTTGCTCTCTCCTCTTTTGGTTTCACCTCATCTCATTCAGGTCACCTCCAACTCCCCCCTCCCTCATCTCTTCTCCATGTAACTCTGTGAACCTCTCTGGGTGTCCCTTAATGTGGAGAAACTTTTCATCTTTAACCTAGATGTTTTATCAATGGTGTGGTATAGCAGGAGAAGTCTTGAGACAACTGTAAAAATAAAACTGAAAACCAGAAGCAGGAGGCTTAAGTCCAAATCCTGAGAACATCAGACAACTCCTGACTCCAGGGAACATTAATTGATAGGAGCTCATCAAATGCCTCCATACCTACACTGAAACCAAGCATCACCAAAGGGCCAACAAGTTCCAGAGCAAGACATACCACGCAAATTCTCCAGCAACACACGAACACAGCCCTGAGCTACAATATACAGGCAGCTCAAAACTACTCCAAAACCATTGACATCTCATAACTCAATACTGGATATGTCATTGCACTCCAGAGAGAAAAAATCCAGCTCCACCCACCAGAACAATGACACAAGCTTCCCTAACTAAGAAACCTTGACAAGCCACTGATACAACCCCACACACAGTGAGGAAACTCCACAATAAAGAGAACTCCACAAACTGCCAGAATACAGAAATGTCACCCCAAAGGCAGCAATATAAACAGGATGAAGAGACAGAGGAATACCCAGCAGGTAAAGGAACAGGAGAAATGCCCACCAAACCAAACAAAAGACGAAGAGATAGGGAATCTACCTGATAAAGAATTCCGAATATTGATAGTGAAAATGATCCAAAATCTTGAAATCAAAATGGAATCACAGATAAATAGCCTGGAGACAAGGATTGAGAAGATGAAAGAAAGGTTTAACAAGGACCTAAAAGAAATAAAAAAGAGTCAATATATAATGAATAATGCAATAAATGAGATCAGAAACACTCTGGAGGCAACAAATAGTAGAATAACGGAGGCAGAAGATAGGATTAGTGAAATAGAAGATAGAATGGTAGAAATAAATGAATCAGAGAGGAAAAAAGAAATAAAAGAAGTGAGGACAATCTCAGAGACCTCCAGGACAATATGAAACGCTCCAACATTCGAATTATACGAGTTCCAGAAGAAAAAGACAAAAAGAAAGACCATGAGAAAATACTTGAGGAGATAATAGTTGAAAACTTCCCTAAAATGGGCAAGGAAATAAGCACCCAAGTCCAAGAAACCCAGAGAGTCCCAAACAGGATAAACCCAAGGCAAAACACCCCAAGACACATAGTAATCAAATTAACAAAGATCAAACACAAAGAACAAATATTAAAAGCAGCAAGGGAAAAACAACAAATAACACAGAAGGGGATTCTCATAAGGATAACAGCTGATCTTTCAATAGAAACTCTCCAGGCCAGGAGGGAATGGCAAGACATACTTAAAGTGATGAAAGAAAATAACCTACAGCCCAGATTACTATACCCAGTAAGGATCTCATTCAAATATGAAGGAGAAATCAAAACTTTACAGACAAGCAAAAGCTGAGAGAATTCAGCACCACCAAACCAGCTCTCCAACAAATGCTAAAGGATATTCTCTAGATGGGAAACACAAAAAAGTGTATAAACTCAAAACCAAAACAATAAAGTAAATGACAATGGGACCATACTTATCAATAATTACCTTAAACATAAATGGGTTGAATGCCCCCACCAAAAGACAAAGACTGGCTGAATGGATACAAAACAAGATCCCTATATATGTTGTCTATAAGAGACCCACCTCAAAACAAGGGACACATACAGACTGAAAGTGAAGGGCTGGAAAAAGAGAGACCAAAAGAAAGCAGGAGTAGCAATTCTCATATCAGATAAAATAGAGTTTAAAACAAAGGCTGTGAAAAGAGACAAAGAAGACCACTACATAATGATCAAAGGAATAATCTAAGAAGAAGATATAACAATTATAAATATATATGCACCCAATATAGGAACACCAAAATATGTAAGACAAATGCTAACAAGTATGAAAGGGGAAATTAATAATAACACAATAATAGTGGGAGACTTTAATACCACACTCACACCTATGGATAGATCAACTAAACAGAAAATTAACAAAGAAACACAAACTTTAAATGATACAATAGACCAGTTAGACCTAATTGATATCTATAGGACATTTCACCCCAAAACAATGAATTTCACCATTTTCCCAAGTGATCACGGAACCTTCTCCAGGATAGATCACATTCTGGGCCATAAATCTAGCCTTGATAAATTCAAAAAAATTGAAATCATTCCAAGCATCTTTTCTGACCATAATGCAGTAGGATTAGATCTCAATTACAGGAGAAAAACTATTAAAAATTCCAATATATGGAGGCTGAACAACACACTTCTGAATAACCAACAAATCACAGAAAAAATCAAAAAAGAAATAAAAATATGCATAGGAAAGAATGAAAGTGAAAACAACAACCCAAAACCTGTGGGACAATATGAAAGCAGTAATAAGGGGAAAGTTCATAGCAATACAGGCATACCTCAAGATACAAGAAAACAGTCAAATAAATAAACTAACTCTACCCCTAAAGCAACTAGAAAAGGAAGAAATGGTGAACCCCAGGGTTAGTAGAAGGAAAGAAATCTTAAAAATTAGGGCAGAGAAAATGCCAAAAAGAGAGAGAGAGAGAGAGAGAGAGAGAGAGACCATAGCAAAAATCACCAAAGCCAAAAGCTGGTTCTTTGAAAGGATAAATAAAATTGACAAACCATTAGCCAGACTCATCAAGAAACACAGAGAGAAAAATCAAATCAATAAAATTAGAAATGAAAATGGAGAGATCACAGCAGACAACACAGAAATACAAAGGATCATAAGAGACTACTATCAGCAATTATATGCCAATAAAATGGACAACGTGGAAGAAATGGACAAATTCTTAGAAAAGTACAATTTTCCAAAACTGAACCAGGAAGAAATAGAAAATCTTAACAGACCCATCACAAGCACGGAAATTGAAACTGTAATCAGAAATCTTCCAGCAAACAAAAGCCCAGGTCCAGACAGCTTCACAGCTGAATTCTACCAAAAATTTAAAGAAGAGCTAACACCGATCCTACTCAAACTCTTCCAGAAAATTGCAGAGGAAGGTAAACTTCTAAACTCATTCTATGAGGCCACTATCACCCTAATACCAAAACCTGACAAAGATGCCACAAAAAAAGAAAACTACAGGGCAATATCACTGATGAACATAGATGCAAAAATACTTAACAAAATTCTAGCAATCAGAAGAGAACAACACATTAAAAAGATCATACACCATGACCAAGTGGGCTTTATCCCAGGGATGCCAGGATTCTTCAATATCTGCAAATCAATCAATGTAATTCACCACATTAACAAATTGAAAAATAAAAGCCATATGATTACCTCAATAGATGCATAGAAAGCCTTTCACAAAATTCAACATCCATTTATGGTAAAAAACCCTCCAGAAAGCAGGAATAGAAGGAACATACCTCAACATAATAAAAGCTATATATGACAAACCCACAGCAAACATTATCCTCAATGGTGAAAAACTGAAAGCATTTCCCCTAAACTCAGAAACAAGACAAGGGTGCCCACTTTTACCACTACTATTCAACATAGTTCTGGAAGTTTTGTCCATAGCAATGAGAGCAAAAAAAAAGAAATAAAAGGAATCCAAATTGGAAAAGAAGAAATAAAACTCTCACTGTTTGCAGATGACATGATCCTCTACATAGAAAACCCTAAAGACTCCACCAGAAAATTACTAGAGCTAATCAATGAATGTAGTCAAGTTGCAGGATATAAAATCAACACACAGAAATCCCTTGCATTCCTATGCACTAATAATGAGAAAGTAGAAAAAGAAATTAAGGAAACAATCCCATTTACCATTGCAACGAAAAGAATAAAATACTTAGGAACATGAGGTGAGGTGAGGTGAAGTTGCTCAGTCGTGTCCAACTCTTTGTGACCCCATGGACTTCTCCATCCATGGGATTCTCCAGGCAAGAATACTGGAGTGGATTGCCATTTCCTTCTTCAGGGGATCTTCCCGACCCAGGGATCGAACCCCAGGTCTCCCACAATGGAGGCAGACGCTTGAACCTCTGAGCCACCAGGGAAGCCTAAAGACCTACATATAAAAAACTATAAAACTGGTGAAAGAAATCAAAGAGGACACTAATAGATGGAGAAATATACCATGTTCATGGATTGGAAGAATCAATATAGTGAAAACAAGGATACGACCCAAAGCAATCTACAGATTCAATGCAATCCCTATCAAGCTACCAGCGGTATTTTTCACAGAGCTAGAACAAATAATTTCACAATTTGTATGGAAATACAAAAAACTTCGAATAGCCAAAGCAATCTTGAGAAAGAAGAATGGAACTGGAGGAATCAGCTTGCCTGACTTCAGGCTCTACTACAAAGCCACAGTCTTCAAGACAGTATGGTACTGGCACAAAGACAGAAATATAGACCGATGGAACAAAATAGAAAGCCCAAAGATAAATCCACACACCTATGGACACCTTATCTTTGACAAAGGAGGCAAGAATGTACAATGGATTAAAGACAGTCTCTTTAACAAGTGGTGCTGGGAAAACTGGCCAACCACTTGTAGAAGAATGAAACTAGAACACTTTCTAACACCATACACAAAAATAAACTCAAAATGGATTAAAGATCTAAACGTAAGACCAGAAACTATAAAACTCCTAGAGGAGAACATAGGCAAAATACTCTCCGACATAAATCACAGCAGGATCCTCTATGATCCACCTCCCAGAATACTGGATATAAAAGCAAAAATAAACAAATGGGATCTAATTAAAATTTAAAGCTTCTTCACAACAAAGGAAACTATAAGCAAGGTGAAAAGAGAGCCTTCTGAATGGGAGAAAATAATAGCAAATGAAACAACTGACAAACAACTAATCTCAAAAATATACAAGCAACTCATGCAGCTCAACTCCAGAAAAATAAACGACCCAATCAAAAAATGGGCCAAAGAACTAAATAGGCATTTCTCCAAAGAAGACATACAAATGTCTAACAAACACATGAAAAGATGCTCAACATCACTCATTATCAGAGAAATGCAAATCAAAACCACAGTGAGGTACCATTTCACACCAGTCAGAATGGCTGCGATCCAAAAGTCTACAAGCAATAAATGCTGGAGAGGGTGTGAAGAAAAGGTAACCCTCTTACACTGTTGGTGGGAATGCAAACTAGTACAGCCCCTATGGAGAACAGTGTGGAGATTCCTTAAAAAACTGGAAATAGAACTGCCTTATGACCCAGCAATCCCACTGCTGGGCATATATACCGAGGAAACTAGAATTGAAAGAGACACGTGTACCCCAATGTTCATTGCAGCACTGTCTATAATAGGCAGGACATGGAAGCAACCTAGATGTCCATCAGCAGATGAATGGATGAGAAAGCAGTGGTACATATACACAATGGAGTATTACTCAGCCATTAAAAAGAATACATTTGAATCAGTTCTAATGAGGTGGATATAACTGGAGCCAATTATACAGAGTGAAGTAAGCCAGAAAGAGAAACACCAATACAGTATACTAATACATATATTGGGGTTTCCCTGGTGGCTCAGAGGTTAAAGTGTCTGCCTGGAATGCAGGAGACCCGGGTTCGATCCCTGGGTCGGGAAGATCCCCTGGAGAAGGAAATGGCAACTCACTCCAGTACTCTTGCCTGGAGAATCCTATGGAGGGAGGAGCCTGGTAGGCTACAGTCCATGGGGTCACAAATAGTCAAACACAACTGAGTACATATATATAGAATTTAGAAAGATGGTAATGATAACCTTGTATGTGAGACAGCAAAAGAGACACAGATGTATAGAACAGTCTTTTGGACTCTGTGAGAGGGAAAGGGTTGGATGATTTGGGAGAATGGCATTGAAACATATATAATATCATGTAAGAAACGAATCACCAGTCTAGGTTTGATGCAGGATATAGGATGCTTGGGGCTGATGCACTGGGATGACCCAGAGGGATAGTATGGGGAGAGAGGTGGGAGGGGGGTTCAGGAATGGGAACTCATGTACACCCGTGGCGGATTCATGTTGATGTATGGCAAGACCAATACAGTATTGTAAAGTAAAATAAAGTAAATAAATAAAACAAAGACACAGGGTGGAATCATTGACCTTGGTGATTCTTATCACCAGGAGAGAACAGGATGGGTGTGGATGAAGGAGGTTTGTAGGCTGTAGAAACTGTACTTGAGGAGGTCCTCATCTGATGGCCTAAACCAGACTGCTCCTCCTCCACATGTAGCTAAAATGACACAAGCACATGAGGAGGAGCACAAGCTCTGGAGTCAGGGACAAATCCTGGCTCCTCTGGGTACTGACTGGGTTTGGATTTAAGTTCTGCTAGCTGGTAAGTATGGGCTCTTACCGTTGGGAAGCCCACTGTGCTTCAGTGTCTTTGTCTGAAAGTTGAGGTGGGGATAGTATGATTCTCAAAGGGCTGCTGCAAAGATTAATTATGATAGTGACACAGGGTGGTCTGTGCACTAGTGCCAGTCCCTGACCTGTTTGTAACCCGGTTAGAAATAAGTACAGGAAATTCAAGAAAGCTAGAAACACACAACCCTGTATTGCTGTGACATCTGCCCTTAGGATGGGTGGGATACTGAACTCCCCAGGGACCAGTGTGAGGGTTGCACTTGTGGTGTGGGGGAGGGGCCTGTGGCTGAGCTGCACACTAGCCGTGCACAGTGGATCATTGATTAGGTTGCAATGGGCTGAAAATGTAAAGTTAAATAAAACTCATATTTAATCCCAGACAGGTGAAAAACACTGCTTTTGAACAATGCTGGATATGTGATTATCTGTCAGTCGGTATTATCCTCTCCAGCCCTATACTCTTTATTAATGGTTACCATCATATTTATCTTAAAATTAGAGCACACAGGCTTTCAAAAGGCCCTACTATACATTATCAATGCTTTTAATAGCATTAAAAATTAGAAATAATTAAATTCCTGTTCAAGTTTAAAGGTTTTTTTTTTTTTTTTTTTTAATCAAGTCTAAAAACAATACCGTGCATATATTTTACCAATTCTATTATTGAATCAACAGCATGGTCTTACTGTTGAAGAAGGTCCTTGGAAGCACAACAGGCCCCTTTAAAACCTTCAGAATATTTTTAAACACAAGGTTTTAAGTGTAAGCTTTTAATTTTCCTTTAAAAACAGAAAGAATGTGGATTAACTGAGCTTTTGTTTTTTAAACCTAATGTTCTAAGGAAAGTGTTTCTTTTTTCCAAAAACTAAAACAGCAATGTGTGTTGAAAACTGTGAGAAATATATATTTATTTTAATTTAGACCTAAAAAATAACATTATTAGAAGGAATCACATGCCCTAGTCCTGTGAGACTTCCATCTGTACTCCAGGCCCATCTGACTTGCCTTAGGAGTCAAACTGGGATTGTGTGATTTTTTTAAAGAAGAACCAAGGTTAAGACTTAGATACACTAAGAATGTTCTACAAGAAGTTTACATTGGATGATCCTGACTAAATTCATTCTTTCACTCAGCAAACATGCTCACAAGTATCCATCCCAATAGGTGGAAGCTTTAGGTATTCCAAACCAGTGTTTGATTCAAAAGCTTATCATATTTAATTCTGGAGGATATTGCAGGAAAAACATTTTTTAAATTAAAATTTTCAGATTATCTGGAAAAAAAAATGAGTCTCTGAGGTGGCATTTTTATCACATTAGAAATGTCATAAGTAAATAATGATAAGCAGAAAACAGGGCTTTTAAACCCTACATTTTTACAGCACTAAAAAAATTTTTAAAATCCATGAGTTTATACTAATTCCTATAAGACATAAAATAGATAGTAGGAAGAGAAAGCCCTTTTTTGCAGTAGAAGGTCAACTCACAACTGTAGACAGATTGACAGAAAAGTACCGTATAGCAGCCATCCTTGTCATAAATAATTCAGACAAAATTCACCATTGTCTGAATATATGGTGAATGTTCATGGGTTGAGGGAGACACAGCATTTTCATGGACTCAAAGTATCTTCTCAGATTAACTCTTTAGAGAAGAATTGTATTTTCAAAGTGGAAAAGTCTGGCAAACACCTGGTTAAGCAAGTAACCAGAGTAAATATTATTAATAGTGAACCTACTGACACCCTTGACTTTTTTTTCTTGTTTCTTTAAATATTTACTTAAGTATCATTGATTTACAATATCTTAATTTATGTTGTACATCAGTGATTCAGTTATACATATACATACATTCCTTTCCATATAAGTTAAATAAGCAAGGTGACAATATACAGGTCATACTCCTTTCCCAATTTTGACCCAGGCAGTTGTTCCATGTCTGGTTCTAACTGTTGCTTCTTGACCTGCATACAGGTTTCTCAGGAGACAGGTAAGGTGGTTTTTAAGTTTTTTGGTTTGTTGTGATCTGCAGAGTCAAAGGCTTTAGTGTAGTCAATGAAGCAGAAGTAGATGTTTTCCTGAACAGAAACCAAAGACCTACAAAGTCTGGAAATGTACTTCCTGGTCCTTTACAGAAAAATTCTGCTCACCCTGCCCCAGAGCTCTGCTGTTCTAAGTGTGGCCTGTGGACCAGCAGCATCGGCTGGCCTGGGATGCAGCTGGGACATGGAATCTTGTCTCTACCCTAGACCCATTGACTCAGAATCTCCAGATCCCAGGTGAGTCCTGCTCACATTACAGTTTGAGAAGCACTGGTTTAAAGGCCCTGCTTGGTCATCCTGCAGTTGTGCCCTCCCCCAGGTGCAGGCATCCAGAGAGCACCAGGGGGTGTGACCACCTGTAGCCCCGCCCCCTCCAGGCCATGCTCTGAGCACCTGGACCCTAGAATCCCTGCTCCCAGCACCAGTGCAGGCCTCCTTTTGGGGGCCCATGTCCTAGCCTGACAGGTGGTCAAGATACAGATGTTTATGGGTGGGAAGAGGGCGGCCTGAGCTTAGACTTGAAGGAAGGGAGTGCTCTTGCTTGAGCAACAGATTCCTCAGGGCACAGAGCGGGTCAGAGCCAGAGGTGGGAAGAGCAGGGGGAGGGCCAGGGGCTGAGTCGGCCCCTCCCTCTGCTGTGCTACCTTCTGGCTTGGAGCTCAGTGTCCAAAACCCCAGTCTGCCAGGTATTAATAGCTAGGAAGATGTACTTGACAGTTTTCTTTGATTGATTTATAACTTTTAAATATTTAAAAATACACTATGGCCTTCATTTGTATTCTTGACCCAGGGCCCACAGATGTGAGTGGCAGGTCTATTAAATGTTTCTCAGAGTGCTCACAGGACCCGCTACATCCCAATCCCCCAATCCACTGGGATGTTTGATAAAAATTCAAATTCCCAGGCCACACTGTGTGACCTCCTGGATCAGATCTTTGGGAATGGAGCCTAGGGCTGTGCATTCTGACTCCATCCCCTGGTGACTGTGATCCACAGCAGAGCTACAGGAGTACTTGTACTTGGCGGGAAGTGGGGAGGAACGTAGATAGGAGCTGCCGCAAGGGGCGGGAAGTGTCAGAGGGAGAGAGGGAAGTCCCAGATCACAGGAAGGTGCTGACCACGAGCTCATTCCCTTCCTGCTTCTCTCATGAGTCCTCACAACCTGGCCTGACCCACCCCCGGGAGCTGGCTGCAGGGAGAAGCTGCCAGAATGGGGCAAATGTGTCCTCCTGCTGACTGTGGGGCTCTCTGGAGTTGGGGGGGGGGGGGGGTGTTGCCCTGCAGAAGGAGGGATCCAAATCAGGGGCAATAGGAGCAAAGGGGCTGTGCACGCCTGGAGGGACCACCCAGACCCACCCGGGGAGTCGGGCTGAAGCCACTAGGCAGATCTTTGGACAGGGTCCTGCCAGGACACGGGAGGAGCTGGGACAGACTGTGGTCCCACCTGCTTGGGTTCAGAGGCTGCATCTGTCAGTTAGGAGTCGTATGACTTTGAGCAATTTCCTTAAGCTCTGTAGGCTTGCTTCCTTGTCTGTGAGATGAGGATCCCAACACCTTCTAGGCTTGTGTTGCAGGTAAACATTGTAATTAAGTAAAAGCACATCTTTCTTTACAGGGCAAAATATACAGCAGGACTGTTGCCATTTACTGTGAAGCTTGTCAACTTACAGTTCTGCACTTCCTGATGCTTGATATCATAGGCACTTGTCACTGGCTGTTAAGACCAATTTCCTCAAACCGCAGGCACAGGAAGGCTCCAGTAACAGGCATGTGCCAGACCTGTGCCTGGCCGGTAACCTATAGCTCCCTGAGCTTCCCTGTGCAGGAGAGACTCCTGAAGTTACTGCTGAGCTGCTCATCACATACAGTTCCCACAATTTCCCTCCCAGAAAGCCACACCTTGGGAATCCTGCTCTTAGGGTTGTGATGAACTAAGGCTGTGCTTTTATGAAACCTCCAGGGACAACTGTACCATACTGAAAATGACCACCATGGAGCAGCAGAATTCAGGCATCCAGGTGAGCAAAGGGGAAAGGCCATGGAAAGTGGGTCTGGTAGGCTACACAGGCAACAGGAAGGGTGGGGACCCTAGCCTCACCCTTCCCATCTACCCCACTCTCCACATACAGGAAATACATACTCCTGCAGAATCACCTGATTACTTTTACTGTTTCTTTGTCCAGGTATGGTTTTTACGGCTTCCCTGGTGGCTCAGACAGTAAAGAATCTGCCTGCAATGCAGAAGCCCTGGGTTCGATCCCTAGGTCTGCATCTCCAGACTTTCTCTCTTCTCTCCAGCCTGAGCTCCAATGTGTCTTAATCCCTTTCAGTTCCTTGAATTCACCAACATCTCCTTTGTTATGGATCTTTGGGTCCATCTTTCCACTGCCTGGAAATTCCCCTCTGTCTTTTATTGACTGACTCTTACTCTCAGGTCACAAGTGAAACATGGGTCTGCCAAGCAGGACTCCTCCTCTGTGAGATGAGACCCCCACTTCCCTGTCCCCTCTCCTGACTCTCTTGTGTCCAATCCTTTCTCATCTCCATCCCTCTTCAGCCTGGATGGGTAGCAGCTATGTCACCTCCAGGGACCCGAGCACCTGTCTGGGAGCCTGGACACAGGACGGGTCAGCTAGTTCAGCTAGACTTTGAAAGCACCCGGGCTGTAGGTGAACAAGTTTCCAGTTCCAAACGCTTCTTTTTCCCCTTGAATTAGGGACTTAGTGGCTAATAAATTTCAGGTGTAGTGGAGGAGGGCATCAGAGTAAGGACACGTGTATGATTTAAATAGAAGACAGTTGGAAAGAGAAGGGAGAAAAGAATTTGTTAGTTCAGAAGAGCGTGGCAGGCAGTCAGTTGCCGTGATTTGCACAAAGCCTGTCCTGTGTGTGTGAAGGGGCCTCCCAGGATGAATGTGCCATAGAGACGTTCCCTGAGGGCTCACTCTGGCTATTCTGACATGTTGAGACTCTGAGGTCAAGGCTGTGAATGGAAACTGACTTGAGGGACACACATGTTGTGTCTCTTTGTATAAATGGCTGCTACTCTCCACCCCAAAGTACAGACATCACACATTTTATACTGTCCAGATCTGCCATCCCTTCCCAGTGTAGGAAGGACATGGATACCACTTAGTCCTGTATTTCAGCCTCTGCAAATTCTTCCCTCATCTTCCCCAGAAGAGCAGGGCTGAGGCTAAGAGAAGGCCTATTGCGTCTCCATCACCAGCCCCCTGACTGTGTGAATGAGCCCGTGACTAAGGTGGGGAGGAGAGTGAGATGAATGAGCGCCCTCTAGACCCAGCTGGTCCTCCCCCTGCCTTGCCCCCAGCACCTCCACCCTTCTGTTCCCTCTGCCCTTGGACTTCCCCTCACATCCATTTAAGTCTTCCCAGAATTCTATGTTCCCAGCCCAGAGATCAAACCTGGGTCTCCAATGTTGTAGGCAGATTCTTTACCATCTGAGTAACCAGAAAGGTGGCACCCTGCCTGAGAATCATGAAAGAGAAGAGTGAAAAAGCTGGGTTAAAACTCAACATTCAAAAAACTAAGATCATGACATCCATTTCATTACTTCATAGCAAATAGAGTGGGGGCATCTGAAGGAGAAAACACTCTGATGCTGTTGGCTCCTGGGTCTCCTGGACAATGGATTCCCTCAAGAATCCCACCTCTGAGAGGTTCCTGGCTGTCTGGTTCTTGATAGAACAGGTCTACACACCTCACCTGGCTTCTATAAGGCGGGGAGCAATGAATTTCCAAGGGTAAGCATCACATTTCAATGGAACAATGCAGACCACACTTGAATTTAAGAATCAAACAGTTTTCTTGGCTAGTCTAGTGCTTCTCCCTTATCTAAGTCTCTAGGAGAATCCTACTGTTATTGGGCATAAGAGGGTTTGATTTCTTCCTGTTTTGTCCCATACACTCCTGAGTCAGACCTCAAAAAGCGTCCTTCTGCCAGGAGTCACTTGCACCCATAGAATGAGAAATTTGATTCAGAATGAGAGGACAGCTTTATTCCCAAGGCACAGTGAGAGGTAGGAGTTTGTTCTAGAGCACATGCTTTCCCCCAAACCAGCAGGGCTGTTTTATATGATTCCTGTCAGCTGGGAGGGGGCGAGGTTCTCCCAGAAGGGCTCAGTTGTGCTGCTTGAAGCTCCAGATCACAGTGCCGAGTGAGGCATCTCTGCACCCAGCCCTCAAGAGCTAAGGTGTGGCCATTTCGCATCAGGGCATCTGGTCTGAAAGGCTGGGTGCAAGGCCTCTGCAGGAGGCGCTCTGTGAGCAAGTGAAGCTCAGCTCAGCACAAAGAAAAAGAAAAAAGGTTAGACTATCTGATGAGCAGGTTCTGTGCTTTCTTCCCAGTAACTGTTGATGGGCTTTGTGGTGACACATCCCTCCTCTGTGCCCGTCCTTCTCCTTGTCCTGAAGGTGCAGGTCCAGCTCCTGCAGCTGCTTCCTACTGAGTGTGGGGTCGTCAGACCCTGGAAAGGAAAAACTTCTCTCACCACCTGTGGACGTGTCTGATGCCCCTGGGCCTCGGCCCTAACTGCTCTGTCCCTGAGATACAGCTGTCTGGAGTTTTCTAGATTCTGAGGGCCATGGAGAGGCCCAGGAAAGGACAAACTCAGTGCGGCTCATGTGGCCCCATCACCCTGGCCCCAGATTGTTCCCCAGATCAGCCATCCTGGTATCTGCAGCCCAGTGTCCATCCACGCCTCCTTCAGTGAGGCTACGTGCATCCTCGTGAAAACAGTTTCACATGCTGCCCGGTGCGCAGACCCCTCCCTAGGCAGCGAACAGATGACCAGAGGCAACTCGGTCCCCAGGACCTTCCCAGCCAGGGAGGCAGCAGGCTTATGTCACACTAGAAGTCCGGGCGGGTCTCGTCGGCCAATGTCGCAAGGGTGGCTGTTACCTATTTCATGGTGAGTGTTGTATATGGTTCCTTCGGCCAAGGTCTCTAACTGCCTTGAGTGCAACAATTCCTGCAATTAGTCATTTGCTCTTTGGGGACACACTTTTATTGTTTTCTGGAAGAAAGCTTCAGGTCAGAGAGATCTTCACACAAGTAGTCCAGGGTGTCCATTTGCTCCAGGTTGTTTCCTCATAGGAGGGTGCTCCGGGCCCCTTCTCTTGAGTGTGGTGTCCCCATGGAGTGACCTCCTGCAACTTCTGGTTGATGGTGGTTGGCATCACCAGGTGGGGTCTGCTTCTCTCAGGAGTGATTGGTATTGTAGGCTGCTGGTTTTTGGGTTTTTAGATCCACCTGATCCTCTGGCTGGGACGAGTGGAGGGCAGGTGAGCAGGTGCAGCCTCGCCTGGTTACCATAGTTTCTCCTACCTGGAGGGCACACTTACGTTGTTTCATTTCAAAGGGTCTAAAATGTCTCCTCTTTTGGGCTTGGGGAGTGGGTCTACCACACATGAGCTCAGACACACTTGACTTTATCCCTGGGAGCTAATTACATGCAAAGCAAGGCAATTGGGAATAAGTTAATCAATTTTTTTTTAGTCTTCTGGCATAGCTTGATTAAATTCCTTTTAAGGTCTGGTTGATCTCTCTTTCCTGGATAAGCAAGGTCTCCAGGATGAGTGTGAGGTCCATTTTATGCCCAAGGCACTTGTCATCCCTTTTGTCACTTGAGGCAGGAATGCTGGGCCATTATCACTTTGTGCTGATATAAAAGCAAATAGTAATCAAACTAAGAAAGAATACCGAATTTTATTCAAGCCAAATGAAGGTGCTAACCCAGGAAACAGGTTCTCAAAGCTGTGAGAATGTCTTCATTGATTAGAAATTTAAGATGCATTTTCATACATTTTTGAGACAAATTATGTACCAAGTTCACAGGTTAGCATCATATCCATAGTTCAACTAACAAAGTGTTGTGGGTTTGTCTTTTTTAAAAATTACTTATGTACAGACAAACCTTTGGTCCATGTGACCCCTTGTACCCTTCTATGAGATGAAAAAGAAGCATTAATCATAGAATTATTACAGTGCTGGCTTCTGAAGAAAGGGGCCAGTTTTGTCTCACATATTGATTTCATCCTCCTGCTTTGAGGAGGTCTGGTTAATGTGCAATGTAGGTACATGTTGCACTTTGGGAAAGGCCTGCCATAAATGGGGCATGTCAGTTGTCATTTTTTTTTCTTTCTGTTATTTATGATTTTCCTCATCATAAGGATCCTGGGAACCCAAACCTGGGAATTTTCTCTCTTACTTAAGCCACTTTGCCATTTCAGTTCCCAGCCTGAACAATGTCCACTAGTGCCTAGAGACACCTGAAGTTGCCCTGTGCTGTTGGCATGACAGTGAGGTCAGTCTGCCAGTCTTCTCCAGGATATGTCCCTCTGGTCTGAATGGGCTTTATCTGGGGTCTGGATATTCACTATGCAGAATGGGGTATGTCTCAACTTTCAGACTAGCTATACTTTTCATGCCTGGAGTCACCATGAACTCACCTAACCGATTATACAGAGATTTCTTCCTGTGATGAGTTCCTATGAGTCTCCCCTGATGGTTTGAGAAGCTGAAGTTTGGGGAACTATTGCTCATGTTCAGTAACTAGCCCCACATGGCCTCCTAGATCTCCGTCTGCTGCTGAGCCAAACTTGGTTCAGCTTGCCCTCTCATGGTAAAGCCAATCTACTGACATCAGGTTGTGGTGAAGAAAAATGAAGCCTTTATTGCAGGTGCCAAATAAGGAATGCTTAAAAACCTGGAAAACACAAATGGATTTTAGGAAAGGGTTTTTAAAGGCAAGATGAGGGAGTTTCAGGATATGTGATTAGCTAGTGCACAATTCTCTGGTTGATGGTGAAGGAACAGGGGGTGTTGCAGGGGCTAACATCAATTCTCAAGTCCCAGCTGGTCTGGATACCACTTGCTCATGGCCATCATGCAATTAATTTCTTCCATCTGATGGGGCTTTAGTATCTGCAAAACAACTCAGGGATGTGTATCATACACTTTTCTTTATGTCCTTCAGGGAGGAACTGAAGAGTCTGTGACAGTTGTGTGACTGATCTACTGTTTAATTTTGTTGTTGTTGTTGCTACATGTTGATCTTTCAATTATTAATTTTTAAGTCAGCTTTTGATGACTCAGGGGAGGCCTGGGAGACTAAAGTTTTCCTACAAATAAGAAGCACACAGAGGACATAGACTGGGGAGTAGGGAGGTCTATCCCAGAAGAGTCCTGCTCAGTTATATACTGAAGCCACGATTCTTGGCTTTGTCTGATTCTTTGCTCATATATCCTGGGGAATAATTGGATGGATCTAGCCTCGTTATGCAGAGAAGGCGATGGCACCCCACTCCAGTACTCTTGCCTGGGAATCCCATGGATGGAGGAGGCTGGAAGGCTGCAGTCCATGGGGTCGCTAGGAGTCAGACATGACTGAGCGACTTCACTCTCAATTTTCACTTTCATGCATTGGAGAAGGAAATGGCAACCCACTCCAGTGTTCTTGCCTGGAGAATCCCAGGGACGGGGGAGCCTGGTGGGCTGCCGTCTATGGGGTCGCACAGAGTCGGACACGACTGAAGCGACTTAGCACCAGCAGCAGCAGTAGCCTCGTTATGAGGGGTAATTGCCAAGTTACTGGTTCTAGGGCCACTCTTTTGGCAGGTGTTTCCAGTTTGCTGTTTCCCTTTATTATCTCTGTACTCTTTAATGACCCCTACATTGTATCACTGCCACTTTTTTCAGAAGCTGAGCTTCTTCTAAGAGTCCTATGTTTAATCTATATTTTACCTTTTTCTACAGTAAACATACCCTTTTCTTTCCAAATATCTCCACGTGTGTGTGGGATTCATATGCACACCTGGAATCTGTGTTAACATTTAAGATCTTCCCTGTTCCAAGTTCTAATTCTCAGGTGAGGGCTGTCAGCTCAGCCTTTTGAGAGGCTTCATGCATGTCTGTCTGGGTCTAGGAGGTCACTGCACATCCTACCAGCCTTTTTCCTCTCTTATAAAACTGTGAGCCATTCCTCTTCTGCATTTGGGAGAGACTCACTTCCAAGGTCAGGCAACTGGAATAGATCATGTCTGCAGTTTCTATACAGTCAGACTCCAAGGACCCTGTTTCTGTAGGTAGTGGGATTTAGTGTATGATGGGTTTTATGGTGACCACTAGGTTTATCTAAATGCATAACCTGAACTTGAATTGACCTTTGGGGCATAGCCAATCTATTCCCTTGCTGCTGCTGCTGTTGTCACTTCAGTTGTGTCCGACTCTGTGCAACCCCATAGATGGCAGCCCTTAGAAGTTACTAAAACTGAACCTAGTGTGAGGACCACATAGAGACTGTCTGACCAAACCTTAGCTTTTTCAGCCTCCTTTAGCAGGGCTGTGGTAGCTGCTGTTGCCCACGGGCATGGAGGCCATATTTTAGCAATTTGATCTGTTTAGAGAAATCAGCAACCACTGGAGTAAGGAGCCCCAGTCTGACCTAATTTCCCAAGGCGATGCCTCTTCTTTCTTGAATGTAAAGCTCAAAGGGTTTAGCTGAATCTGGAAGGGCCAGGGCAGGGACCTGAAGTAATGTATGAGGGTTCCAGTTTCTCCACATCCTCAGCTCTGTTATGTCTTTTTAGTTACAGTGTTGAACCTTTTAAGATCAGTAAATAAGTGCAGATAATGGTCTTAGGACATCTCCTCCAGGTTTGTAAGCTCTGTGCCCTGGTTATCAGTCACGCACCTAGATGGCATTCACTAAATATCTATCCAATGAATGAAAAAAAATCCAAACCTTTTATTTGTATATTGCCTTAGGTTTTAGGCTTTTTACAAAGTGCATTCACAAATTCTAAGGCTCAACATAACACTGTAGGATGTAAGAAGACTGGGGATTTCCTGTTCTAGACCTGGGAAACTTGGGTAATAATCGAAGCATTTAGATTGGCTTCATATCCAGTCTTCTCTGTACTATTTAACATTGATTTTTCAATACGTTTTTAAAATACCTTATTAATGTTCAGAAAATAATACCAAGAAGTTTCAAAAGATCTTAGTTTTTTAAAAAATACAGCAGAACGTCAAGGGACTGGGTGTATTTGGCAGTTTGGAGACAGCTAATTATAGTCCTGGGCTTCCCTGGTGGCTCAGTGGTAAAGAATCTGCCTGTGAAAGCAAGAGATGTAGGTTTGATTCTTGGGTCAGGAAGATCCCCTAGAGAAGGAAATGGTGACCCACTCCAGTATTCTTGCCTGGGAAATCCTATGGACAGAGGAGCCTGGTGGACTACAGTCCTTAGGGGTTGAAAGAGAGTTGGACATGACTTAAAAACTAAACAATAATCATGGTCCTGAGATAGTTGTGGGGACTGGAGAGAACAGTCCAGGGTCTGACAAATGAAGTCACTAGACTTGCAGTTTCAGCAAGCAGTTTCTTCATTTTTGAAGTAGAACTAATAGGTGAGCATTTTCAGGGCTGGAAAGTGTAGGAAAAGTCAGAGAGAACTGTAGATCAGGTGAGGACTAGTTATGTAGGCTGCTGATCTGTAACATATGCCACTGTTATTCGTCCAGGCTCTGAGCACACATGATGAAGGAAATCATAAGGCAGTCTCTCTCTCTCTCCCCATGTTCCATTTTCCCAATCTAAGAGGGCAGCAAACAGCTAATAGGCACAGTGCCCTAAACAGTGCAACATGCCAAGGCCTGTCCCCATTGATAGCATTCAGTCATCCTTCAAAAGCATTTGAGCTCTTTTAAACTTCTGTTGCCTTTCTTAGTTCTTTGTAGCTCTGCCGGGGTCCAGCCCCGGTGGATCCAGGGAATTCGAAGGTGGGGACGGCGTCGGCGTCTTTGGAAATAACTTGTTTAATTACAGATAGAGAGGGATTAGAAGATTAGCAGAGAAAAAGAGGCTGAATAACTTGGTTCACGTGGAATAGCATCCATGCCCCAGATGGGAATTCAGCCAGAAAAACGGGAGCAAGAAAGAAGCGACATGGGGGAATCAGTCTTTCTGGAAACTGATCCAATTTCTTTATTTTTGGATTTGCTTATATACATTTTGTTACATATAGGGATGAATACAGAATCACGCGGGGGTCAGCAATCCCGACCTTTATCAAAATCAGGTGCTTCACATAAAAAGGTCTTAGGGATTTTATGATCCTTTCTTTCTGATACCAAAAACTTATTTTTTCCAAGGGTGTTTTTTCTTAAACCAGGCACCACCCTCCAAATAAAGTTACATTCCTATAGGGTGAGGGTGTAGTGAGTTACAATCAAGAAAGGGAATTTATTTAACCCAAAGTTAACATGATTAATCTTAAAGGTTAATACTTATTTCTCCTATATGCTTAAAGGTTAATACTTATTTCTCCTATATGATAGTTATATTCATTATAAGGGCAGGGAACATGGAGATTTAGCAGCAAACATCAGCCCAACAAATGAAAATCCTTTCACCAATGCTCCCCTTAAGATCTATTTAGTCTTAAGCTAGTGATAAAGTTACATTTTTACATAGCAAGGACACAGTGATTTATAACAAAGTACAGTGATCTATTACAAAAGAGAAAATTCATTAACTCAAAAAGTCTAGTATTGCTAACCTTAAAAACTACTATATTTCCTTTTCTATAGTCCAAATACATTGATTAATATATTCCCAGGTGCCTAAGGCTATGGAGGCCTGGCGGCAATCATTGACTCAACAAGAAGAAAAAGCCCTATGCTAATTAAGACTCTCAAAATTCTCCAAAACTCTCTGTGCTGTCTATGGTTGAGAGGTAGTAAACAATCACGTGCGTAGTGGCAGGAGTATGGATAATCCTGTCACACAAACTAGTCTGTCAGCAGAGAGGTTTGACCTGAAACATCCTTGTCCCATCCAGGGGAGGGAATTAGCAGCAATTATTGACATAACAAATGAAAAAACCCTTCACCAATATAATTCCTAACCAACCCACTATACTAATAATTTCTAACTCCCCAAAATAATTTGCCTTTAGTAAGTCTAAATCATCTCATGTCTCTCTGGTTGGGAGGCTGTAAACAATCACATGTGGCCGGACGAACCTATACAGGCGGGCTAGATAACCTTCACAGGAGTCCGTAAGCTGAAACACTCTTGTCACGCCCAGGAATTTTTATTGCCTTGGAGCTGCACGTTTATTCCTTCTCTGAGAGAAACGGTTATGGGGGAGAGCATAATACAGACTCTGGTTTTGGGGTAGATGCTCGGGAACAGGGGGTTTCCTGAGGCTTGATCACGCCTTTGTGTATGCCAAGCCTCTTTCCTCATGACCTTTGCCATGGGTGGAGTTCCTCACGCTAGCCCCCAGCATAGCTCTTTGCAGGTCTTTATCATCTAGGATAAATTCTGTTTTGTGTTGGCCACAGGTTGTGTCATCAAACTCAAGTTCCTGTACCCAAGGCACAGTGATGCTGTATAAACTGAAATGTTCAAGTTCTGAGCAGAGAAAGCTTTATTGTGAGAGTCAAGCAGGGAGTACAAGGGCCCTATGCTTAAAAGACCTGAATTCCCAGATGGATTTCAGGGGAAATTTTTTAAAGGTAAGGTAAGGAAGAGAGTCCAGAATCCTAACTGAGAATTATATTTTATTCAGCCAACTTGCTGAGGACTTAAACCCCATAGTTCAGAGATAGCTCTAAGGGACTGCTCCCAAGATATAAGGGAGGAACCAGGATATATAGGGGATTTTGCAATAAAAACTAGGTAGTCAGAGCATCAAAAATTGTGCTTAGTCTCTCAGTCATGTCCGACTCTTTGTGACCCCATGGACTGTAGCCCACCAGGCTCCTCTGTCTGTGGGATTCTCCAGACAAGAATACTGGAGTGGGTTGCCATGCCTTCCTTCAGGGGGTCTTCCCAATCCAGAGATTGAACCCAGGTCTCCCACACTGCAGGCAGTTTCTTACCGTCTGTGCCACCAGGGAAGCCCAAGAATACTGAAGTGGGTAACTTTTCCCTTTCCAGGGGAACTTCCTGACCCAGGAATCAAACTGGGGTCTCCTGCATTGCAGGCAGATTCTTTACCAGATGAGCTACCAGGGAAGCCCTGTTAGTTAAAGAAAACCAGACATCTGGTGCCAGTAGTAAAGAACATGCTAGCCAGTGCGGGATACATATAAGACTCGGGTTCGATCCCTGGGTTGGGATCCTGCCTGGAGGAGGGCACGACAACCCACTTCAGTACACTTGCCTGGAGAATCCCATGGACAAAGTAGCCTGGCGGCCTACAGTCCATGGGGTTGAAAAGAGTCAGACACAGCTAAAGCGACTTAGTACGCATACATAGCCATCTCAAGTTAATGAATTTCTTTTGGGGGGGACCATACTGAGAGTCTTGTGGGATCTCAGTTCTCACCCAGGGGTTGAAGCCATACCTATGGCAGTGAAAGTGCAGGGGTTGGGGTGGGGGAGGGGGTCCATTCCAGGAAAGTCCCACAGGGTCTGCTTGGTTACAGCTGGGGACCTCCCTCTCCCCCTTGTTTGGTCCTGATGAGGACAGAGTGCCCAGGGGGCGGGCTGTTAATGCCTTTGCCCAGCTTTCTCTGGGTCTTTCCAGAAGCTAGGGGGCGGTTCAGAGCAGCAGAGGCGGACAGAGTCTGCGGCTCCCTCTCTGCATCTGGGTGGGTGCCTGGGCTCAGAGCAAGCTCTTCCGTAGAGTTTGCAGCCAGGTGTTGGCCCCGCTTGCTGAGCATTTAGCTTACCCGCCTCCATCAACTGCTCTGGCTCCTGATCTCGCATCTCCCCGTGGTTCCGGGCAGATTCCTCCCGGCCGTCCCTTCCTCCCGCAGCCACGCCCCGGCTTGGCTTCCAGCAGCCGTGGCAGCGCGGGCGTTTAGCAGATGTCCCCGAGACGACGCCCGAGAGGCGGTTTAGCTGACCACCGGGCGGGCAGCCGACGCTCCTCTCCCAGAAGCAGGTGGTTCCCGGGCTCTCGCCGAGCGGACCGGTGAGGTGGCTGGGTCTCCAGCATTCCCGCCGGCGCCTCCAGGAGCAGCGTGTCCCGGTTCCGCGCCCGCCCCGGCCGGCAAGAGGCAGCCGCTGTCCCCTCCCCGGAGGAGAAGCCCAACCCGCTGCAGGACACGAACCTCTGCTCGCGCGCGTTTGTCTGGTGAGCGTGCCCCCCGTCCCCCGCCCGGGCTGTGACACCCCCGCCGCCGGCGCCTTTGGTGGGACAGATGTCGGGGTGAGATCGGCTTCTTGAGGTCTGTGGCGTCTCGAATGGTCTAGACCCCCTCCGCAACCCACCCTTAGCCGGGTTCCCCCAAATCGGTCAGGAATTCAAAGTTCTCAACTAAAGCTGCACCTTTTTTCTCCCCTAAACAAGCAGCTTGTGAACAGCTTCCTGTATCCCGGTAGTGCGCTGCGCCATTGCCATCTTCCAATAATGTCCCCACTTTCCCCCAAATTCCTTAGGTGACAGCTGCGGTCCAACTCCACCGCGTCCCCTTGTCCCTGTCTAACTCCATGTCTCCCGCCCTCCCTTTGTGGCTCTCACTGTATGTTCTGGAACCTAGCTGTGGCAAATTTCACGTGATCACACACACACTATTTTGTATTTAATGGACGAAAACACTGTTGTTGAACGTTTTCGCTTTTGCCTGGGATACACAGCCGGGACTGTATCCAGGTGATTCTGGTGGAAGGTTGAGACTGGCTTCTGCTTTAAGCAACCCCTTCCACTGGCATTGTTACTTCAGTGTTAACTTTTAACAGTCCTGTATTGTATTAATATTTGACCAGCCCCTTTCTCTATTGTGAATATTTCACTTCCATCTTCGGGGGATGGGGTCCCTGAAGCTGGTGGGGTCTTCTCTCTATTCCCAGCCCTTAGAGAAGTGGTGCATGGTCTTGATACAGGTGGGGCTTCCCTGGTGGCACTAGTGGCAAAGAACCCTCCTGCCAGTGCAGGAGACAGAAGAGATGTGGGTTCCATCCCTGGATCAGGCAGATCCCCTAGAGTAGGGCGTGGCAACCCCCTCCAGTATTCTTGGCTGGAGTATCCCATGGACAGAGGAGCCTGGCGGGCTACAATCCATGGGGTCACAAAGGGTCGGACATGATTGAAATGACTTCACACACACAGACTGTTAATGCAGGTGGTCCTGCCCAGGAGTCCTATGGTCCTGAAACCAACAGGTCCCTAAACTGGGAGGAAGCTTACAGGTGGAAAATGGCTTGGAAAAGGTGAAACTTTTAACTAAAGTCATCCATCCAGTAGCTGGAACTACTAACTAGGTGGACTTTAACCACACTGGGTGATGATTAGATCTTTTGTTACTGGACCCTAACTCATTCATCTTTCCAAAATTCTATTTCCTTTTATCACAGGACAGCTTGCAGGATGTCCCAGGGACCTCCCCTTTGCTTTTTGATCATGGTGATTCCAATGTGTATAGCTACATTTGTTGGCCCTTAAGGAAAAAGAGGCAAGGAATATGGGTGAGATTAATGTAAATAATAATAAAGTAGCCAGACATCTCCTTAAGGGAGGGCAAGAAACTCATTTCTGTTTTATTTGTGGATTTTCAATAATGCATGTATATACAAATGGGAAGGAGAGGATTTCTCATTGATTTTGGTAGATACCCATTTCCAGTTTTCCTGCAGGAAGGGAAGGAGCTAGTACCTCTCATCTTACACCTGAAGGCACTGAAGCAGACAGGCTGAGTAAATTGCCCACATCACACAGCTAGTAAGTGCTGGAGTGGGAACACAAACCAGGCCATCTGTCTCCCCAGCCTGTGCTATCCTGTATGCAAATACTGTACCGAGCTCCTTTTATTGAGACACTTGTTCTTAAGTGCAGGGAGAAGGTGATTCTAAACACACCTTTGGTCTTGTTGGCAGGAGTCTTTCAAGGGAAGTTCTTCAAGCTCTTGCTGTTGGAAATGATGCATGTGAAACATCTAGGTAATCAAGCTTTAGGGTAGTGGCTCTCAGAGTCTGCCCTGGTGGCTCAGAGGTTAAAGCCTCTGCCTGCAATGTGGGAGACCTGGGTTCAATCCCTGGGTCCAGAAGACCCCCTGGAGAAGGAAATGGCAACCCACGCCAGTATTCTTGCCTGGAGAATCCCATGGACAGAGGAGCCTGGTGGGCTACAGTCCATGGGGTCACAAAGAGTCGGACACGACTGAGCGACTTCACTTTCACTTTCTCAGGAGAGTCTGGCTCTCAGACCTGCAGCATCCTCATCACCTGGGAGCTTGTTAGAAATGCAGATCCCCCCGTGCTCCTTCTAGACCAGTTCTGTAAAGTTAGAAACTCTGGGGATGGGGTTAAACAAGCTCCAGGAGATTCTGATGGAAGGTGGAGGCCGGCTTCTGCTTTAAGCCGCTTCTCTCATTGGCATTGTTCCTTCAATGTTAACTTTCAAAAGGGGTCCAGACTTTATGAAGTTAGTTGTTGCCATCTGTATGTGAAGTCTGAGGTAGCTGAGTGATTTCTTTGTGTACCTCACTTGCTGAGCCGGGAAAGTGAGAATGAGTCCAGCTAGGAAGTGGCGCCCAGAGACTCATAGAGAAAAACTGTTTTTTCACCTATTCTTTGGGTATTTGCTTTCTTCCCAAATTTCATCTGCTTTTGAAACTTGTAAATGATGCCAGTAACTGGCTTACTGACTTTTACACAAATGACCTTGAAATGGAAAGTGGGGTCTGGCTGCTCACCTCTCAAAAGCCAATAATGAAGCAAAATTGGTGGAAAGGAAAGTTTACTTTATTTTGGATGCTGTCACAGGGGTATGGGGGAGGGCAGATGCCAGCCCAAAGTCTCACTCCCTACCCCTGCACCCCAACAATCAGTGGGCAAGAACTTTTTTAGACCAATGGCAGGGGCTCCATGGAGAAACAGCACAGTCAGCTCGGATAGTCATCTTGAAATTGGTCACTGGCAGTCTGACTAGTATCATCTTCATTGTTTTAGATACAGCTAATCTTTGGGTCCAGGGTTAATTTCTTCCCATTTCCTTGAAGCAGTTCTCAAAATTGTAGCAGCTCATATCATAGCTCGGCGAAGGCAATGGCAACTCACTCCAGTATTCTTGTCTGGAAAATCCCATGGATGGAGGAGCCTGGTAGGCTGTAGTTCTTGGGGTCACGAAGAGTTGGACATTTACTGAGCAACTTCACTTTCACTTTTCACTTTCATGCATTGGAGAAGGAAATGGCAACCCACTCCAGCGTTCTTGCCTGGAGAATCCCAGGGACGGGGGAGCATGGTGGGCTGCCGTCTGTGGGGTCACAAAGAGTCGGACACGACTGAAGTGACTTAGCCGCATATCATAGCTACAGTCTGGTCATAGTATAGTTAACTTCTTCTACCTGGCCAGGGTTTTAGTATCTGCAAGACAGCTCACAGGATATGGTTTCAAATAGGAGGAACTGAAGGAGGAACTAATGGTCCTTGAATTTGCTTATTAACTAAACTACTGTTGTTTTGTCCTGTTTGACTGTTTTCCTTTGCTTATGTGTTTTCTCACTTTGATTAAACTTATGGCCACCTCATGTGAAGAGTTGACTCGTTGGAAAAGACTCTGATGCTGGGAGGGATTGGTGGCAGGAGGAGAAGTGGACGACAGAGGATGAGATGGCTGGATGGCATCACTGACTCGATGAACGTGAATCTGAGTGAACTCCGGGAGTTGGTGATGGACAGGGAGGCCTGGCGTGCTGCAATTCATGGGTTCGCAGAGTTGGACACGACTGAGCGACTGAACTGAACTGATCCTTTGGCTAAAGTTTTACTATAGGCAAAAGGCCATTGGAGGACCTGGGGGGAAGGCACGTAGGGTCCTACTCCATTTCAACATCATTGGGGTTTCAGTGTTTTTACAGTTCAGTTTGGACTTAAGGTCTAAGAGGAATCATACATTATGGCTAGTGGTGACTATAAATTTTAGAAAAGAATAAATATATTTCTATTTCTGTAAGAAATTTAAAACTGTAGCAGAAGAAAGGAATAAGGATTTCTTTCTATTAGCCAAATATACTTGCTGATATTGTGGTGGTTTCTTAGTCTTTCCCCTAGAAATCTTTATGCACACCTGCACACAACCACATTCTTTTCTATAAAACCAGACAGTTTTGAATCCTGAATCTTTCTTAGTTTTCTGTGGTTTACATTGGGCATTAAATAGTCTTTGAAACATGGTACTGTAATTTGTGCATCCTTTCATTTTTGTTTAACACAGTTGATTTCTGATTATGATATGGGGAGTATCCTCAGCCATGCTTCTGGTACACTGTTCCTTAATCTATATTCCCAGAACTAGGATAACTGGTGAAAGGCTACATTGTTTTTCATAGGGTTTGGAATTTGCCCCCTTAATAACTGTTTGTGTGCTTATTTCACTGTCAACTTTGAGTTCCTGAATTACATTTTTTTTTTTCTCAGTCTAAAGTTAAAAATAATATCAAGCAGTTTGAATTTATTTGACTCAGAGAGATGGAATTTTTTGTTCCATCTATTTTTGGCATTACCTTTCTTTGGGATAGGAAAGGAAACGGACCTTTTTCCAGTCTGGTGGCCACTGCTGAGTTTTCCAAATTTGCTGGCATATTGAGTGCAGCACTTTCACAGCATCATCTTTTAGGATTTGAAATATCTGAACAGGAATTCCATCATCTCCACTAGCTTTGCTCTTAGTGATGCTTCCTAAGGCCCACTTGACTTCACATTCAAGGATGTCTGGTTCTAGGTGAGTGATCACAACATTGTGATTATCTCAATTGCGAAGATCTTTTTTGTATAGTTTTTCTTTGTATTCTTGCCACCTCTTCTTAATATCTTCTGCTTCTGTTAGGTCCCTACCATTTCTGTCCTTTATTGTGCCCATCTTTGCATGAAATGTTCCCTTGGTATCTCTAATTTTCTTGAAGAGATCTCTAGTTTTTCCGTTCTGTTGTTTTCCTCTACTTCTTTGCATTGATCACTGAGGAAGGCTTTCTTATCTCTTCTTGATATTCTTGGGAACTCTGCATTCAACAATTGTCCATCTAGTCAAAGCTATGGTTTTTCCAGTAGTCATGTATGGGTGTGAGAATTGGACTATAAAAAAAGCTGAGTGCCAAAGAAATGATGATTTAGAACTGTGGTGTTGAAGACTATTGAGAGTCCTTTGGACTGCAAGGAGATCCAACCAGTCCATCTTAAAGGAAATCAGTCCTGAATATTCATTGGAAAGACTGGTGCTGAAGCTGAAACTTCAATACTTTGGCCACCTGATGTGAAGAACTGACCCATTTGAAAAGACCCTGATGCTGGGAAAGACTGAAGGCAGAAGGAAAAGGGGATGACAGAGGATGAGAGGGTTGGATGGCAATACTGACTCAATGGACATGAGTTTGAGTTAACTCCAGGAGTTGGTGATGGACAGGGAGGCCTGGTGTGCTGCAGTCCATGGGCTCACAAAGAGTCGGACCCAACTGAGCAACTGAACTGAACTTTCTATTTGTTGTTTTTCAATTGTTAATGGATTTTTTCCTATGAGGCATTTATAGTTTTTAAATAACTTGCAATAGTGTTTATAATACTTTGCCAGATTTTCATTTGTATTGTAATTTAGTTGAAGTTTTGCATTATATATCATTAATTATATTGAGCCTCTTTTTCTCCTGTTGCTTATGTAATGTCTTTATTACAATCCTGACATCATCTAAAATTCTATAAATATTTTATTTTAGTTCTTTTACCCTTCCTTTTCTAATAACAAAGGCAGCTAGAATTTCATTTAGTATTCAGTATAAGATAGGCTCCATTATTTTCCCCCCAAACTGTCCCCTTTCCCGTCATGGTTTATTGAATAATTATACTCCTCAGTTCTGAACCAAAGTGCCCCTCCTTTTTTTCCTAAGCAAGCAGCTTATGAACAGCTTCCTTTATCTAATTAGTGTCCTGCACCTTTGCAGTCTTCCAGTAACATCCCCACATTTTCCCATATTCCTTAAGTGACAGCTGCGTTGCAACTGCATGGAGCTCCTTCTGACCCAAGTCTATGACCAGGTCTCCCTCCTACTCTCTGTGTGACTCTCTCACTGTATATCCTGATACCCAGTTGTGACAAACTTCATGTGTATAAAAAGGATGATTTTTTATTTAATGAATGGGGGAACTATTCTTGAACATGTTTTGCTTCTGCCTTGGACACACAGCCTGGAGTAGAGTGTGTATTTGACAAGCCCCTTTCCTTCCCTGGTGGCTCAGACGGTAAAGAATTTCCCTGCAGTGTAGAAGACCTGGGCTTGATCCCTGGGTCAGGAAGATACCCCAGAGAAGGAAATGGAAGATGTAATTAAAAAGTGAATAGGGTGCAATTCCAAGTCTCTAGAAGCCCATGGTTTTAAGATCTGCAGACTCCAGTCAGGGCAGGCTATGTAAATTATGGGACGCAGTGCAAAAAGGAAAAAGGAGGGCCCCTTGTTTAAAAATTATCTCAAGATGGCGAAAACAGGACACTAAACAAGTGGTTCAGTTTAATGAATGAGAGGTGGCTAGAGTATAACAGAAATACGAGTTATCTAGGATGAGGATTGACCTTAAGGTGGCTACACCTGAGGTGACCCAGTGGATATCTCCCCTACATGGACCTTGTCTTTTTTAGACCAGAGAGCATTAAGGAGAATTACTTCCTCATTTTGACTTAACTGTAAGTTACCAAGAGTTTCGCCCACAGCACACCCTTATCACCTGCCTCTGGAGCTGTGGCACATGCTGTGGGGGGACAGGGAGACGCACTGTCCTCACTTCCCTTCAAGGACTTGTTGTTCAGCTGCTGGAAGTGCTGCCAGTGGGCAGTCTTCAGTCACCAGTTTTCTGAAGGCAGCCTCTATGCAATGTCCTTTGCAGGTAGAGGTATAAAGCCCTGGCCAGTGGACATGTCAGGATAACCTTGAAGGGCCATCTTCACTCCGGAGCCCCCACAGGGTCAGGTAAGGTTGCCTGGCCAGTATTCCAGCTTGACTTTTTCCCTCTGTATCCTTACCCCATTTCTTCCCATTTCATTCCACAAGTGTGGAATGCCAGGGGCACCCCTAATACACACCCCAACACTTAGCAGCATCCACATCTGCATCCCAGAGAACCAACCTGCATGAGGTATCAAAAAACATTCCAGTACTTGGGGAGGATTTTTATTTGAACATTACTGTTTATATATATAACATTTTAAAATTGCCAAATAAAAGGGTGGAAACAATGATTTGTGAATGTGGTTATGTTTGGTTTAAAAACCTCAATCTAAAATTGTCTGACCAAAATGAAAGTTACATATTAATAATAAAACTATCATGTTGAACCATTTTATAGGTTAAAAAGTACCATTTTATAGGTTAAAAAAAGGCTGAATGTTAGCAGTTACATACACATAGTTCAATCTAACAGAAAAAACTCCATTAGCATTTAAATTTAGAGAACTTTATACTTAATAACTCATGGATAAAATATATAATTAATCAAATTAGAAATCAGAAACTACATAATATTATGGTTATTGATCAGTGCCAAGTACCAAAACTTGTAGTTTGCAGCTAAAGTGGGACTTAGGTGGGGGGGAAAAAAGGCTCTATGTAATTATAAAAAGAAGTAAGTTAAAAATTAATGTTTCCAATTTAAGAAATTAGAGGAAAAAATCTCAAATGTAGAGGGAAAGAAACAATATGAACTAGAAAACAAACCAGAGAGATTCAATCAAGCCAAAAAAATTGATTCTTTGAAAATAGGAAAAAGTCATGTAAGACTATTCATAAAAAGACTCAAAGAAAATTAAAAAGCATTAAACCACAAATACAGATGCTGCAGAAATTAAAGCTATAACATATTGTGAATAACCTTATGCTAATCAAACTTAAAATTCACAGAAACAGATTCACTCCTAGAGAAATGAAACTTAACCAAAATTGACTCTGTAGAAATAACTGAATAATCCTAAAATAATTACCAGAAATTAACCAGACATTGATGGTTACACAGCATACTGAATATGATTAGTGCCACTGCAACTGTATCTTTAAAAACAGTTATGTGGCAAATTGTTATATATATTTTATGAAAAAAATGTAAAAAAAACCCTCAATCTAGAAGATAAGTTATTATACATATTTTCTTATTTATCAAATCACCTAGTATATTTTCTCTCCCTTCTCTTTTAAAATATATAATGTTGTCCTTCTGTATTTTTTTTTTTTTTTCGGAGGAAGGATGCCCTGCTCTCATATAATGTCACTTAAACTAGTCTATATTTTTTGTTTTTCCCATTTTCTCTGTACTGTTTTAACCAGAGGTCTTTGGGTAGGATAATGGAGCCCAGTTCTGTTAAAAGAAGTGGTGAGACAAAAAGGCAACTTCACATAGTCTTCAAGTAAATGGAATCCTGTCTAATATAATTGAACAGCAGTATATAATTTGGGGAGAAGCAAAAATCATCTGTGATGACTTCAATTTGTACCTTAGAGAATGAGCTTTGGCTCTGGAGTCTCTCAAGGCACAAAACCTGGTAGACAGCTTTTACTGGTGGCCTGAATCTCTGATTTGGATGAGAAAAAAAAATAGTATTATATACAAATAAAAATCTTTTTGCAAGAGCTTGGAATCAAATTAAGATTTTGTATCTGTAAATATTTGTTGCTGGTATAAGGAAAATATAATACAGCTCATGCAGTGCAAAAACTATTGGATAAATGCCTTCAGAATAGATGTGAACTTATGGTAGAATTGCAATGCTGACTCCAAAATTAAGTCTGAGGACTGTCCATTGAAAGCCTTTATAGTCACCTGGTCACTGTGAGTACTATCTGGCTATTTTCTTTTGAAGTGCACCTGAGGAGAAAAAGACAAAAACAACATCTTTAGAAGTTTTAAAGTCCTCCTCTCTAAGGCAGTGTATTTCTAGGCTTCCCCAGTGGTCTAGTGGTAAGAATTCACCTGCCAAAGCAAAGGACACAGGTTCGATCACTGGTCCAGGAAGATCCTGCATGCCATGAAACAACTGGGCTCATGCACCACAACTACTGAGGCTGTGTGCCACAACTACTGAAGCCCGAGCACCCTGGAACCTGAGCTCTGCACCAAGAGAAGCCACCATAACGAGAACCCTGAGCACCCTGGAAGCTGTGCTCTGCACCAAAAGAAGCCACTGCAATGAGAACCCTGAGCACCCTGGAAGCTGTGCTCTGCACCAAGAGAAGCCACCACAACGAGAACCCTGAGCACCCTGGAAGCTGTGCTCTGCACCAAAAGAAGCCACCGCAATGAGAACCCCGAGCACCCTGAAGAAGCCCATAGTCCACACTTGCCACAACTAGAAAATGCGTGCACACAGCAACAAAGACACAACACAGCCAAAAATAAGTAAGCAAAATTTTAAAAGTTGACGGTCTGACAGCTTGTTTTCTTAAGAGGATTGACCACATGCAGAAATAATGTCAAGAAGATACTCAACTGGGATGGGAATCAGGATAAGTATTTTGTTATGCCTTTCCATAGCGGTGACCTGAGCCAGTGGCAGGCCTGAAATCCAACACTGATGTTCTGCCACGCTGTGAACCTGGGTGATAGTCCAGCCTTGGCTACCACATGACAGAAGGAGCAGTGTTCTCAGACTCGACACAGAATGCAGTATCTAAGGCAGCCCTCAGCCTCCCCCAATAATTGCCCCTCTGTGATCCCAGGACCAGGCGACCTTGGGTGAGCCCTGGACCCAACCTCCTCATCTATGACATGGATAAAAATGGACCATCATGAGATTAAGTGAAATCATACATGTGAGAACAATGTACAATAAATTATAAAGAACTAGACAAATGTAACTTACCATTAATATTGTTAGAGGAGGTGCAGGATTACTAGACCAGGAAGATTAGATTTCTAGTTCTATGACCTATGTTTACTTCTGCATGTGTGTTACACTTGATTTAAAACATTCATTGAAAGAAAAGATTTTTAATTTTGTATCTGTTGCAAACTTAGCTTAACACCAGTTATATATTAGTACATAGGGCCATCGTCCTTCTAAGGGATCTTAGTTTCCTCACCTGTAAAATGAAGGTGTTGAATCCTATTATCTTATATGGACCTATCTAAAATTCTGGGATCAATTTCCCATTACTCAATGTCTTGATAATATACAGTAGTAACAGTTTTTAAATGAAGACTTTGACACATAGGTGGGGACATTTTTCTTTGATGTGAAATACCTAAGCTCAAAAGACCAAAAGGGTTTGAGAGATTCCTGGCTGTTCTGTGATTAGGTTATACAGGGAATCACAAATGACTATCAAATGTTTAGAAGTAAGGTTTGACTGGGAGACACACTAGAGTGGTTGAAAGCACTCTGATTTTCAGGCATAAAAATAAATATAGGGCTCCAAGTGCAGCTACTCTATATATGCATACAATATAAGTACTTTGAAAAGTTCCGAATACAGACTGTCATCCCTGAACCTAAATTTGAATGACTCTGTCAACTATTCACCCCGTTCTGTGACCCTGCGCAATTTCCTACCCTTTGAACAGTGGAAGGTACAGCTTTTCATTTCTGAGGAGGAAGAATGAGATGAAACAGGGACGGATAGAACTTAGGCTATATTTTAGATAAACTTTTCACAAAGAAGTACTTACATACTGAGATACGTTTTCTTTAAGTGATATTTTAAATATTACACAAGTAATTTTATTCTACATACAAGTGAAAATCTGGGAAATGTGGAAAAGTATAAAAAAGGAAATATGACCAATGATTTATTGTTCAGAGATAAAGTTTCAATGGGAAGCTTCATTCCACCCTGAGCCATGCATCTCCAGGGGCAGGAACACCAGACCTTCCCTCCCTCCATCAACCCCACTCCCACCTTGTTCCAGAAAGAATTACAGGAAGCTACATGACATTGGCTAAGTCCCTTAACCAAACCTCAGTTACCACATTTGTAGGACCTGACCATTGTTAGGAAGATGCCACGTGACCTAAATGTTATTCACTGAGAACCCTTCTCACACTCTGTACACTGCTTAGTACTTCACACACATCATCTCTGAGAAAGTGCTTTGTAAACCTTCAAGCACCATTCTGACTATGGAGTTAGGTATTGTGAGTTCTTGATTTGCCCTGATGACTATTTCATCTTCTAGTAGGTAGAGGAAGCATGGGGGGTAAGTGGACCTAATTCTAAACAACAGAGAATTAGGGAGAAAGGGACAGTATCAGGTAGGTATTTTCTTTACAGATTAGAAAACAGAAGAGACCTATACTTTTCCCTGGTAGATCTTCGTAGACCTAAAATATTCCAAAAAGTTTTCCTTAAACTCTAAAATTTACTGGATGTCCCTTGATAGCACTTGTATCAAGGGACAAATGTGCTGAGCACCAATCAGAATGAAATGTAAAGGTTCTGCAAGATGAGAGTATTCTATGCTCCATGAGAATCAGAATCCAGAGTCCAAGCGTGTGGGAAGACCAATCTGCCATCTCTCACTTATGCACATGAGTGAGCACACATCATGTCCCCACCTCACCACTGCTGCATATTCTCAGCAGATTTGCCTTCCACTTGCCACCTGTTATTAAGACCCAGTCATGACGCTTAGTTTCTGGAAGCTTCCAATTGAAAAGGGCACAAAGTGCTTGTTACCAGACCCCTAGTGTTAAGAGTGAACCCTGGAGATGAACTTTAATTACAACTCTCTGCAGCAGGCTCACCTGTTTTGCTTTATCAATGAGAGCATTAGCCTCGGTCTCACCCAGATGTTGTACCATCTTGTAAAACAGACTGTTTTTATTGTGCAGCAAAACATGTGGCTTATCATATTCTTCCAGTTTCCCTGAATCCAAGACCTGTTAATCAGCAGAAAAAAATAAAACCCATAGTATACAGTGTTTTGCAATAAAGTATTATAACTCAGACAATATTTTGTAAAGGGACAGGAGAAGAACAGAGAAAATTTATTTGGGTGGTAGACCTGGCTGGTGTTTTAATGGTTTGATTGCCTTGTTCTACTAGGCAGACAAAGGCCTAACCTGACCTTTTATTATAACATTATAGGAAAGAAAGAAAAATGAAAGTTTTCAGCAGTGTGAAATATTTTAAATTCTGCCAAGGGGATTTGGGGTGGTTATCATTAGTCTTTTAGCTTAAATTCTGAGCTTTGAATGCTATTTATAAAGATACACAGAGTTGGGAAATTTCCTGGTTCAAGAAAATCAATCTCAATTTATCTAAAAAGCAGGTTAATGTCAGACAAACCAGATGGCAGTGACCTGACAGCAAATTAATTGTCAAGTTGTTTTGATAGAATCTGAGCAAGATTTGGGAAAAAAGTGAATGTCTCCAGAATTTCAAAGGGTTGTGAACTAAACAAGTGCTTGTAGTATCACTAAACAGAGGATATTGCAACCATCAAGCCACCACAACTCTGGGAGTTGGTGATGGACAGGGAGGCCTGGCATGCTGCAATTCATGGTGTCGCAAAGAGTTGGACACAACTGAGCAACTTAACTGAACTGGAGAGGGGCAGAATACCTTGTCTGAAAGGTTAAGATGCTTCTTCAGCCTAACTTTGTAGTTTATTACTCTCAGAGTGAAAGACTGGCAAAAGGAGCTGCTACATAGCAGCATTAGCAGAGTTGCACTGTACAGAAATCTCTAGAAATCCAATTTTCTCTTTGAATAAGGCTAAAGAAGCAAGTAAGAAATTGAGCTTCAAATTCTAATGCTCACAGCCCACACATTACCTGGGTGGATAGCCCAATGTGAACTGCAGAGGATTTGAATCTGATTTCACAAATTGTCTTTCTTTGGTCCTTTTTTCTTTCTTTCTTCATGAGCCTGTTGTTTGGCCCTTTTGTGCACACTGATATTCCCCTAGCTGAAAATTAAAAGGGATAGGAGGGGCTCTTAACTCTGCCTTTCTACTTATTAGTGACTTTGCATAATGATTTTAAGTAGAAAAGAGAGTCTGAAACCACCGGCTTAAATGACATAGCTATAAAAATACTTCTGATGTTAGGTGGTACTTAGTTCTTCATTTAGGTCATATTTAGAGTGACTGTATCTTAAGAGAATACACTGAAACTCTAAACAGAAAGCAGGTTGTTTTTTCCATATCTAGGTATCACAGTTAATTCCATCCCAGGGCATCTAATGGGAAACACTGTCTCATAAAGGCCATTTTCCAGTTAATTTTTTGTTTACTCCTGTGAATCATTGCTAAGGATGGCTTTCTCAAAAGAGTTCAAGAATAATTGAATATGTCACATCCACATAGTAATTCAAATGTTCTATAATATGCTGCGTCACTTTAGATGACCCAAATTGTGTAGTTTTACTTAAACATAGCACAATAAAACATAACTACTCTTCTTGATGTTGAAGAAGAAGAAAAAATGCAGTTTTAAAACACAGGTCTCTATCACCTGTGGTCAGTTAATCTAAGAAAGGGTAGACAAGGGCAGGGGTGGCAGGGAGATTCAAGAGAGAGGGGATATATCTACACCTATGGCCAATTCATGTTGATGTATGGCAGAAATGAAACCAGTATCGTAAAGCAATTATCCTTCTATTAAAATAAATATATATTTTTATATAATATATATAGTTATATATAATATATATAATAACTATATATATTATATATAACGGAGAAGACAGTCTCTTCAGCAAGTGGTGCTGGAAAAGCTGGACAGCTGCATGAGAATCAATAAAATTAGAATAATCCCACACATCATATACAAAAATAAACTCAAAATGGTTTAAAGACCTAATATAGGACATGACACCATAAAACTCCTAGAGGAGAAATATGCAAGACATTCTCAGACATAAATTGTAGCAATGTTTTCTTAGATCAGTCTCTCAAGGCAAAAGAAATAAAAGCAAAAAATAAACAAATTGGACCTAATCAAACTTAGAAACTTTTGCACAGCAACAAAAATCATCAACAAAATGAAAAGGCAATCTACAGACTGGGAAAAAATATTTGCAAATGATGCTATCGACAAGGGGTTAACAAAAAGGCAAGGGGTTAATATCTACAGACAATTCACACAACTCAATTTTCCTTTGAGGGATGATTTTCTTATTTTATAAACCCACATCCTAACATTTATAAGCCAGCAGGGAAAGAACAAAGAAAGAGAGAAGATGAAAATGAGACAGAAGAGGAATAGAAGGAGGAAGGAAGGAAATAAAGCTAAGGAAGGAAATTACTAGATTATTACGAAGGAAGAAAGAACCAATCAAACCTGGAAGATACTAGACGGACATCCAGAAACCAAAACTTGGAGCCTGCTGTGTGTGCAGCCCAGATCTACTGTGTAAGAGGCCTCCTGGTTGTTTATCTGCAGCATCTCAGCCCCCATGCACTTTTCTTTTTCTGCTATTATCTCTGATGCAGTGGCTGGGTTTCTGCAAATCACGTTTCAGAGTACCCTTGGCCTGCTGGCCCTCTGTTAGGTTCTGCCAGTAGCCAGCACTCGAGGGAGACTGAAAGCGGGAGTCAGAGCCAGTGGTCTACCTGGTTTCTGTACCTCCTGCAGCATCGCCTCAGCAGTGAGATGTGACTCCAGCTCCCAACTTCTGTTAGCACATGGAGAACCAGCCCCATCCCGCTCCCTCACAAATATGACCAGCACCTGGGCAGGGACCTCTCCTTGGAGGTCTGAGCACTGACTTTTTAGAGCTTCTCCTCTGAGTTCTTAGGTCTGGAGATCTCTCCTAGGACATGATAGTTGCTACCTAAAATTATTACCCTAGTGTTTTCTTTTTCTAGCCCTTTGATTACTATGTAGCAAATTTCCTGTATTAAATCGTTCCTGTTGAAATACTTTGTTTTTCTTATTAGGCCCTTTCTTCTCATGGACTCACCTTTGACAGCAATAGCTGTGAAATCCTGCAACCTTAGCCAACAACTTTCCTGCAGTCTAAATGAAACGCTAATTTTTTGATTAAGGGAATACAAAAATGCTGAAGGATTTGTGACTCAGCCAAAATGATGGTGTTCTACCTCTCTGAAATATGAAGCCATAACTTGGATGTGGCATATTTTCAGGATTGGACATCTTTTAAAATGACAATTTAATAAACTTTTAACTCATTATTGACCAGAGATGCATTGATACATCTTTTGTTACCTGAATGTTACTGACCAGAGGTGTTTCAATATTCACTTATGTAACAAATCACCAGCCAGGGTGTTAGTTTTTGTAAAAATCCCCTGGTCAATAATGTATTAATATAAAAATAAGAAATTACTGGATATATTATTTAATAGCAGATTCTGAAAGTATAGTTAAGTACTTGAGTTACTGTCAGGAATGAGAGGAGAAACCGAGAAAATTAAATTACCAGAGGTTCCTGTCAAATTTTACAAAGAAGGGTAAGTTGAAGGACTGAGCATAAATGGAAACACCTGCGGGGTCTTACCATTATCCTGTCACTGTCAACAACGCTGCTCAATCTGTTTGTGATGGTTATCACAGTGCACTGAACAAATGTCCCATGGATTATTTTTCGTATTAACTCATCAGTTCTAGAATTAAAGAAGTGAATTTCGTTCAGTACTGACTGGAAAAGTTGACTTAAGACTTTAAAATATCATATGATATTTTTATAATGTTTTTTAAATAGACACTTTAAGGCATAATCTTGTTCCTAAAAACATAAGTATAAAAGCTCTTAGAAATGTACTATTTTTCATAAAACAATGGGAAATAGTCTTCCCTCAAAATCACTTGAAAGTATCAGGAGCTGGATTTAGAAATCTAGTTCTCTCAGGATGCCTCAAAATAACACCACCATATAACTTGTCTTGGTTTCTTCTTTTGTTTTCTTGAATTAACATTAACACGAGATACCTTTAAGGCAATGAGAGTTCTCAGAAATTTTTCTTAGCATCGCTAAAAGATTTCCATTTACCACACTTATATCTTGGATACCAGGTTTTATAGATCTCAGCTTATTACCTTGGATCCACGTTTGATGTGGCTTCATCCATAATCAGTATCTTATTTTTTTTGAGAAGAGCCCTGGCAAGGCACAAGAGTTGCCTCTGTCCAACACTCAAGTTTGATCCTGATTCTGCTAATTCAGTTTCCATTTTACCAGGAAGACCTTGGATGGTTTCTTTAAGTTGTACCTGTGGATACAGAAAGAATGTTTTCCTAAACAAACTGCTACTGAATAGACAAGCCTCCTAGGCTTCCCTTGTGGCTCAGCTGGTAAAGAACCCACCTGCAATGTGGGAGACCTGGGTATGGTCCCTGGTTGGGAAGATCTCCTGGAGAAGGGAAAGGCTACCCACTCCAGTATTCTGACCTGGAAAATTCTGTGGGCTGTATAGTCCATGGGGTCACAAAGAGTCAGACATGACTAAGCAACTTCCACTTTCACTTAGACATAAGGGCTTTGAGGTCTTCACAACTTCTTATGTGCATGTACAGCCAGGTAATGGAGAGAGCTATTACCAATTAGCGTTCACTGAGAAAGATGCTAGAGTCTAGTCAGTACAGAAAGATTTCAGTGTCCCCTACATGTTGTGGAACCTTCCTGCTTCTCAAAAAGAAAGGCTGGTGTGGGCTGGAAGGAGACAGGGAAATCCAATCAACAGATGGGGAAGAGGTTTTACTAGAGCAGGACTGGCAGTAAATGAAGTCAAGGGAGAGCCCATTCACTTTAATACAAGGCCCAGGAAATGGACATGTGAGCTGTCCCACAGCAAGGGCTGAACCATGTGATTCCTAATGCACACACTGCTGATGCCCAGATTTCTATGTCTTGGTTTCCTGTGTAATGAGACATACTTGCACCCTAACAGAGACACTATCAATGTTGAACATTTAACTGCATGCTCCCAGTTTGGACATAACAGACCATATTCTTAATTGCATATATCCTAGTATCTAAGCTGTTTTGCTCTTTTAACAGAAGCAACATATCAATGATTCATTTCCAGAGCATTATCTACTGTACTCTTTTAGCCTTTGAGTGATAAAGTGCTCACTTATGTGATAAAGTCACTACTCATGTTATGTCTGTAGAGCTGCCCTTGCTTTTTAAGTGCCCCAATTGGCACTAATTTCTGATAAGCTTTCTTCACTTGGCCATCAGCTGGCTATTATTCAGCATAATGTATTTTTGGCATATTCTGAGAAATAATCAAGATGAATTGGGCTCCATTCTTAAGACTGTCTTCTTTTGGAATGTCCATATCTGCCAAGAGTGAAGGAGGACATAGGTTAAGAGAATTTTTTCTTTTAATGGAAGTTCTTAAGGAAGAAAACACATTGGTGCCCTCCCACTCATTTGCAGGTCAACTCCATGAGTTTGGGTTTGCAGGTTTCATTTAGAATCATTTAAAAACCAATGACTTGGGTTTTTAGTTCACTTGAAAATTGACCTCACTACTTTAGTGACAACTCTAAGAGGAAGGAATCATCTCATCATTCTGTTCCTCTAGAAATTATTTCTTTATGACATTTGTATGTTTTTCAATGAAAGATATGGTAGTTTTTCTTTTTAAAAGTAATAAACAATTCCTAGAGAAACAAAGTGATGGAATGATTTCTCACTCTAGGACATATCAACAAAGTAACAGGGTCAATTCCAGAAGCAATACATGGAAACTAATCGCTTCACTTTGTGAAATGAACTCATGTTCATTTCTTTTCACAGAAAGCTCCAGATGTAGTTTAAATAAAGGTAGATCTTAGTGTTGTCTACCACTTCCACCACCTCAACATTTTCAGAATTGTGAGGCTACTAAATTTTGCCTGGTACAGATAAATTAAGTTTGGGCCAAGTACTAAGGTAGCTTTTGACAGGATTTGTCTCCCAATTAACGTTTCCTCTCTGTTCATGGGAAAATGTGTTCTAAAATTCTGGAGTAATTTTAGTACTTGAGAACATGTGAAGACAGATCTTGAGCTGGGGAACAAATAGAAAAATAATTTGCCAGTACTTCCAGTTTTTTTTTTTTTTTTTTTTTTTTTTTAAGATACCATGCTATCACCATTAAATATACCCTGTGGTTTCAAGATCAGTGGATCATCCTATCTTTATCTTTGATCGTTAAGTATACTCCTCACTTCTTCTCTTCTAGAATTTCACTGTAGAAAGACTCACAAATTTAAATGAAATCAGGAGTCCACAACTTCTCAAGTAGAAGGTGAAACAGTCAGCCTGATTTAGGAAAATAAAATCCCCATGTTGTTGGAAAGCAGGGTGCGTGTGTAAAGACTGGGTGCTGAAATCTTTCAGAAATCAGAATTACTGGCAGGAAATCATCAGGCCTCCGAATCTGCTTGCTCACAGTCAAAGCTCATCTGTATGTTACAGATTCCAGAGCTATCCTCGGAAGAATGACACTAAATGACAGACGCATCGATTCAAAACAACATGAACTGGTCATTTGGATTTGTGTAAAAAACAATGTGTTTTTTAAAGAATAAGCCACACTTCTCTAAAATGAAGAAGTCAATCAAATATTTAATACCTATTTATCAAGGGTTACCTTTTAAAAGCAAAAGATTAAGCTAGGTCCTATGAAAACCTGGAAAGTCTGACTGTATTTTAGAAGTCTAAATACAGTTCCTGCCATCAATTTGCAAAACTAGGGCCAATACACAAAATAATTTGTATCAAAGTATACAAACCAATAGCAAATTAACAAGTCAAAATCCTTTGCATGCAAGGGTGAAGAAATTCACAGAAGTGGGCCAAAAGGACATATAATACAAATAACAGAAAATTCTCTAGAAATGAACATACCCATTAAAAACTTAGCAAATCTCCAGGGTCTCTTACCTACTTTCATGTTGCAGCATTAAAAGAACCTGATTGTCAATAAGTAACTATCACATTCCAATTATATAACTTACCTTTATAGATACTTCCTTCTGAAACTTCATAGCATTTTATTAGTATGATCTCATTTATCTTTCAGTTAATAATGAAAAACTACTTAGTTGCCTCCACTTAGTTGATATTCCTTAAGACCAGAGGAGTAAAGTGAACATTGCAAGGTAATTAAGGTAAATAATTCACTTGGTCACTTAGTAGAATTTGAACCCATAATTATAAATTCTAGTTTAGTGTTCTATTTTAAGACAAGAAAATATATCTAGTTGCTTTGGGTATTAGGGGAAAAGCTAAAATAAAATCATATGGCATTATCTTGTTGCTTTCCATCACTATTATATACATATTTTAATTTACTCATGTACCCATCTCATCTGTATTCTCCTAGCAGGTAAACAAAGTCAGTTAAACCAATAAACTCTCTTTAATTACCTGAAAGTGAAAGTTCCTCAGTCGAGTACAACTCTTTGTAATCCTATGGACTATACAGTCCATGGAATTCTCCAGGCCAGAATACTGGAGTGGGTAGCCTTTCCCTTCTCCAGAGGATCTTCCCAACTCTGCACTACTATAAATGTACATAATCATATACTGATGCTAACAAGTTGATTTTGTTACAAAAATTACCTCTTCTAAGGCATTCCATAGATCCTCCTCCTTATGGTCATTAAAGGGATCCAGATTTTCCTTCATTGTTCCAATGAATAAAACTGGTTCCTAAATATCCCAAAACAGGAAATGTTATTACTGTAGCATCTTTCATCTTGCTTGTATGCTTACAGAACAGAATTAAAGTGCCAAAAAATATCCCCTCACAATTCACTATAATCATTAACAATAAGGCTGCAAATGCTTGTTTATAAAATAGCATCTCTAAATTAACCTCCCACTGTAGAAAGTATGCTCCAAAATATCTCTGGACCATTGGACACTAACGAAAGAAAATGTTGAAAAGTGTCACCTTAAGAAGAAAAATAAAGGAAGATTTAATTTTTCAAAAATACCTTCCTGGTAATGTCTTGCTATTCAGTCGCTCAGTTATGTCTGACTCTTTGTGACCCATAGACTGCTTCTTACCAATTGTCTGCTTCCCCCCAAAATGAGGATATACTTATTGGAGGAACTTTACGTCAAGAAAACTAGATAAACTTATTGTCAATCCTGATGTGATGCTGGGAAATACCAATAGCACAATTAGTTGCAGTTTGTGCCTCAGAGCAAACCCATTAAATTTCCACACATTGGCACTGAAGAATGAGCTAGGATATTTCCTCCATCAGTAAAGCAGCCTTCTGGGATAAGGACTCTCTCCACAGGTGTGAATGGAACATCTGCACACGTAACAAAGAGAATGTCAGCTCCTGGGGTCCGCAGTTTCTCTGCCCATGGAGAGAGCTCCTCTGATTCTGCACCAGCTGGTCCCCACGTTCTCTCACCTGTGCGTCAGAATGACCTGCCTCACAGAACCTCGTTACTAACTGCAAGGCCAGGAGGACCTGAAACCACTGTGACCTGTGTCATAATAACATTATTAAAATAATGTTATAAATGTTAAATTAATGAATACCTCTTCCTATTCATCTGCTTTGGGAGGAACCACAAGGTAATTACTGTGGAAATATATGCCTTTTCTGGGTTTCATGAGAAAATCTTGTACATAAGTCCATGTAGGCCATTTGCATTTTCCTCTGGAAGGCTCAGTAAGACAGGCCGCAAGAATATGGGCAGCAGAGAAGAGCCCAACAGGCTCCTTTCAGTGAAGGGGGCAGAACAAGGGGAGGCACACATGTGGGAACAAGAGGAGACCTGACATTTCCACAAGTGCCTGTGACTGCTTGGAATCACCAGCCTCAAAATCCCGCCTGGCCTTGGGGCTGGACTTTCCTCCTCACTTCACAAAAGCCTGAGAAGAAAGATGGAGAAGACAGACATTTCTATTCCCTAGTCATGAAGAAAAATGACACTCAGTGAGCCTCCTTCTCTCTCCCTATTGTCTTAGTTTCAAGTCTGGTGAGAGAGAAATAGATGCAGAATTATATCCCACCAAAAAAGATGTATCCCTGAGCAAAATCCAAAATTAAAAAGACTTTATAGAGGGAGCTTCATTTGCCCAAAGTTGATTAAGTGGCCGACATACTTCCAAAGCACTGAAAATCACTGGTCACACGACATTTCAAAATGATTATTGAACAGCACTGAAAAATATGAGGCACAAATTTAAGGTCTCCCTTAAAACTCTCTAATTTAGAATCAAAGACTGAACCACCATGTAAGCAATGGTAAGAAGAGCTCCTCATCAAGGGAATAATCGTCATTCTATGTTAGATGTTTATTAAAAACTGCTTCTTATAACTATTACCTCTAAGAGCCTAACATGCAGGTGATTTCCCTTCCTTTTAGCTGTTCCCATTAGGTTTACAAAATCATGTAGCTGTGGCCAGGCAAGGGGCAGAAGGCTGGTCCCCAATATTCCATACCCCTCCCCCAAGGGCAGGATTCTGCTTTGGGGTCCAAGATGAGAGATTCTTCAAGGACTGGTTTTTGAGGAGATGAAGGGCCCAGATGAGGCCAGGTTAAGGAACCAGCTTTGAATCCAGTTGGGAGAAGTGAGATGGGGCTCTGCATTCAGCAATGACAAGAACATTTCTTTCCTAGTCATGGCTTATAATGACCTGAACAGTTTTACCCTTCATGTTCCTCTCAGAGTAAATTTATGTCTACTGAAAGGTCTAAGCTTTGAATTATCCACCTGGCTTTTCAAGGTACACTCTATAGAGCCATTACCTGAGCTAATCTGTCAGTCTAAAAAGACATATTGGGCAATTATGTGTGTTTATTCAGCAGTATGAGATGGAATAACATACTTTAGTAAAGCAAGAATATTTCTCTTTGCTATGATATGCCAAATATATATTTCCAAATCAGTAAAATTTCAGTAAAAAGTTGAATGAAAAGAATGATTATTTAGGCAGCAATCATACAGGAAAAAAGATGGTAAAGGTATCTAAATTGAAAGAGAAGAAGTAAAACTGTCACAGTATACAGATGACATGATACTATATATAGAAAACCCTGAAGACCATTACAAAAATTACTAAAACTTATAAATGAATTTTACAAAGAAGGACACAAGAGTAACATACAGATACTTGTTACATTTCTTCACAGTAACAGTGAAATAAGGGAATGTAAATTTTAAATTTTTAAAGAAAGGGAATGTAAATTTTTTAAAAAATCCCTTTTAAAATAACATCAAAAAAAAAATTAAAATACTTAGGAAGAAACCTGACAAAGGAGGTGACAGACTTACATGCTGACTAGAAAATATTATAAAAGGAAACTGAAGATGATTTAAAGAAATGGAAATATATCCAATATTCAAAGAATATGGAATTATTCAAAGAAATGGAAATGACTCAAAGAAATGATTCAAAGAAATGGAAATATATCCAATATTAAATGCTCTTTAATTTTAAGAATATTGCTAAAAGGACTATTACCCAAAGCAATCCACAGATTTAAGACAATTGTTAATCAAATTACCCGTGATATTTTCCACAGAACTAGAACAAATACTCCTAAAATATATATGCAACCATAAAGACCCACAATTGCCAAAGAAATCCTGAGGAAAAAGAACAAAGCAGGAGGCATAACCTTCCAGACTTCAGATGATACAGCTACAGTTATCAAAATGGCATGATATTGGCATGAAAACAGACGATGTATAAATGGAACAGAAGAGAGATCCCAGAAATAAACCCACACACCTACCACCAACAGTCAATTAATCTTCAACAAAGGAGGCAAGACTATACAATGGGGAAAAGACAGTCTCTTCAGCAAGTGGTGTTGGGAAAGTTGGACAGCCACATGTAAACCAGTGTAGTTAGAACAAAAACCCTTAGACATTATGCAAAAATAAATTCAAAATGGCCTAAAGACTGAAACGAGATATGGCACCATAAAACTCTTAGAAGAGAACACAAGCAAAATGTTCTCTGACATAAATCGTACCAGTGTTTTCTTAGGCCAGTCTCCCAAGGCAATAGAAATAAAAGCAGTAATAAACAAATAGGACTAATTAATGTGACAAGCTTTTGTACACCAAAGAAAACCATAAAACAACAACCTGTAGAATGGGAGAAAATATTTGCAAATGATGAGACCAACTAGGCTTAATTTCCAAAATATACAGACAGTTCATAAAACTCAACAACAAAAAACCAAACAACCCAATCATAACCGGGGCAGAAGACCCAAACAGACATTTTTCCATAGAAGATATACAGATGACCAACAGACACATGAAAAGGTGCTCAATCTTGCTAACTATTAGAGAAATGCAAAACAAAACTACAAAGAGGCACCACCTCACGAGGGTCAGAATGACCATCACTGAACAGTCTACAAATAACAAATGTGGAAGATGGTGTGGAGAAAAGGGAACCTTCCTATACTGTTGGTGGGAATGTATTAAGAAGTAGATGCAGCCATTATGAAAAACAGTATGGAAGTTTCAATCCCACTTCTGACTATATATCTGGTGTGTGTATTAGTCACTCAGTCGTGTCTTACTCTTTGCAATCCCATGGACTGTAGCCCACCAGGCTCCTCCATCCATGGAACTCTCCAAGCAAGAAAATTGGAGTGGGTTGCCATGCCCTTCTCCAGGGACAAACTATTACTCAAAAAGATATGGAAACAACCTAAAGTCCGTTGACAGGTGAATGGATATAGAAGAGGTGGTGCATCTATACAATGGAATACTACTCAGCCATAAAAAAAGAAAGAAATGCCATTTGCAGCAACATTGATGGACCTAGAGATTGTCATACTAAGTAAAATAAGTCAGATAGAGAAATACCACATGATATCACTTATATGTGGAATATAAATATGACATATTTACATGTGCGTATAATCCAGTCTCCAAAATACTCAGTGAAATTTGTACTCGTTTAAGAAACAGAACAAAAGAAAATAGAATCAGAGGTCAGGAAGAGAAGGTCTATTCAATGCTCCACCATCACAGCAAGCACATACTGGGTCTACATGAAGCATCCTACATGTGCTGACCTATTTATATAGTCCTCAAAGCAGCTCAAGGATTTGGTACTGTTAGCTGTCTTGCAAGGGAGAGAAAACTGAGGAGCACAGAGATGGAATTCTGTGCCCTGTGTTCTTTCTCGCTATGCTGTACTGCATCCCTGGTTAATCATTTATTAAGGGTTAAGTTCTGAGTTTCCCCCCACAGCATCAACACCTTGTAATTCTCAAAGCTCCACTCAAAGACAATCACCTCTGAAAAAAGATAGCTTTATTTTCTATAGCAAAATTCCATCTGTCACTTAAAATTCATGTTTCTCTACAGAAACCTCTCAAGTGTTAAACATTTATCATTTTGTTATTAGTATTCTGTGGTTATCAGTGGGTAAAACTATGGCATCTGAGGAAGTGTGAGTGCCGAAATCTGCCTGGGTAAGTTACTAAGTCATAGGCTCACAAAACAGATGAAAGAACAAAAAAACAAACCCTGGTATCTGATGAAAATATCTGTTGAAAATACCTGCTGCTATGATCTATTGGGGGAAAGGGATCAACCCCTTAATGCAATTTGAAAAAAAAAATCAACATAAAAGCAATTGAACTTAGGTGCTTTATAAAAAGAATACATGAGAATGTTCTGACGTGCATACCTGAGGTACAACTGACATTTTCTTCCTTAAATCATGAAGTCCCATACTGGTTGTCAAATTTTTATCAATCGAAATTGTACCTTGGAAGTCAGAGAATCTGAAAAGTGCAGCAATGAGGGAACTTTTTCCAGCTCCTGTTTTTCCCACAATGCAAACCTGTAGAGAGATCCAAGAGGGATCAAGAATTAACAATATGAAGCCAACCTAGGAGAAACCCTGGATATTGACGATGAATTTTAAAAGTTCTATATAGAGTAGTCTATAAGTTTGTTAAGCATGGCCCTGTTGACATTATGGGCCAGGTGATTCATTCTTGGGGGGTCAGGGGGCATGTCCTGAGTATTGTAGGTAGTTTAGCAGTAGCCGTGGACTCTATCCACTTGACACCAGACACAACCTCCAAATTGTGACAACTAAAAACTGCAGATATTCACAAATGTCCCTGGTTGAGACTCCCTGGTCCTCAAAAGAGTTAAAAAAAAAAAAAAAAAAAGAAAAAAAACAGAATCAATCTACTGGCAGTGCAAAAGCCAGCAGTCTCCTAAGTGGTCCATAAGAAGTTCACTTTTAAATTAACTTTATTCCTACTCTCTAGGTTTTTTGACCTTGAGAACTACATGGATAATATTAGAGATGTCAACAAGTCAAGTCAGAAGTGTTATACACAAACAAGGACTTATTTTCTCAGGGATCTGTTATTTGAGAAGAATTATCCCTTGACAGAGAAACTAAATCATTTCCTGATGGCAAATATATTAATTATATTCTATCTTGAAAGGAAACATCTTAAAATTATAAAATGCAGGTCTCAGTGTCTTAAAATACATTGGTCTGTGATCAACAACATTTGCTCTTTATATGGGAACTTTCATTGGAACAGTTCAAAAGGTATTTTATAAACAACTTAATACAACTGTTTATTGGAAAGATACATGCAAGCTTCAGTCTAGTTATTGAAACCCAAGTAGAGAGAAATTAAGTGCATTAAGAATAAGATTAAGGAATCAATAATAACGCAGGTAAAACGCTGGTTAGGAATAAAATTATACTGTAAAAACTGGCTTTCAGATGTGTACATATAAACATGTACTATATAGAAACTGGCTTTTTTTTTTTTTTTTTAACTAAGGAGCTTGCCCAGCTCCTTTGTGGAAGTTTCCAAGAGATGATTTCATTTCTCTTTAGGAGTTTGAAATTGATGAGTAGGAATTTGAAATTGATGAGGGGTGTTAGACATGCTTTCAATCATTTGTAAATTCATTCAGTAAAATTTTAAAACCCATGGCTTTATACAGAGAAGAACTAAATCTTTCTGAACACTGTAATCAGAACACTGAGAACTTTTCACATTTTCTCATTTAAATGTCTCCAAAGTTTCAAATGACTGTCTGCAAACTCAATCATAGCATTTCAAAAAAGAATTTTTCTCTATAGAGCTTAATGTAAGAATAGTGAGTTTAGATATTTTTATTATTTTGTAGCCATTTTGTCCTTCATGCTATACCCCAACTTATATAACACAGATAGGCCATTTTCTGCTTATTGGAGAAGGCAATGGTACCCAACTCCAGTACTCTTGCCTGGAAAATCCCATGGGTGGAGGAGCCTGGTAGGCTGCAGTCCATGGGGTTGCTAGGAGTCGGACATGACTGAGTGACTTCACTTTCACTTTTCACTTTCATGCATTGGAGAAGGAAATGGTAACCCACTCCAGTGTTCTTGCCTGGAGAATCCCAGGGATGGGGGAGCCTGGTGGGCTGCCGTCTATGGGGTCACACAGAGTCAGACACGACTGAAGTGACTTGGCAGTGTGTATATATATGATTCATATTCTGTGTACACACAGACCTTGACCATACTGTGCATTTAGTTCCAGACAACCACAATAATGTGAACACTGCAAAGTAGAGTAATTCATATTAATTTTTTTGTTCCTCTTTACATAAAGAAGTTATGGTTATTCTATACTGTAGTCTACTAATTGGATAATAGAATTATGTCTGAAAAATAATATATATACCTTAATTTTCAAATACTTAAATGCTAACCATCATCTGAACCTTCACTGGGTTGTAAAATTAAAGAACACGGACCACTGATCACCATGAAAAATATGATAATAATGAAAATGTTTGAAATATTGCAAGAATCACCAAAATGTGACACAGAGACAGGGAGGGAACAAAGATTGTATGAAAAATGGTGCAGATGGACTTGCAGGATGCAGGATTGGCAGAAACGTTCAATTTGTTTAAAATAACACTATGTTTAAAGCACAATAAAACCAGGTATGTCTGTATTTCTGGGTGCCAAGCTTGGTGCCAAGCCTTGATTCTACTTCTCATGACTCAATCCCTCATTTTAATGCCTACATTCAGCACCTGAATGCCAGTCTGTATCACCTATTAAAAAACAAATTAAAGCAAACTTTTTTCTTAATCATAATCAGTGCAAATGAATTTGAAAAGTAAATAAATTCTAACTATACTCTGATAAAAACCATTCTTAAGATGTTGATGTTTTTACTTTCTATACTTGTATGTGGATGTGTTCTTAAAGATATAAATTCATACATTTAAACAGAATGGGATTAACTCAAACATACTGTTGTAATCTCTTTTCATTTAGTATTTCATAAAAGTATTTTAATGGCTACATAATACTACAGTGTGTATGATCATTTAACAAACCCCTGATTTCCAGGTAGTTAGATAGTCTCCAATATTTTGCTCTTATAAGTAACTGTTTAATATTCTTGAAGCTAAATGTTTGCAAACAACCTCCATAATTTCCTTCAGAGAAATTCTTAGATATGTAATTGACAAGAAACAGGTATGGACCTTCAGAGGAAGCTGTTAAGGAGTGGCAACCTATTTTCTAGAAATAAGATTTTTTTTTTTTTAAGCTATGCCATGTGCCTTGGGGAATCTTAGTTCCCAATATGGAGGTCAAACTCTGGGCCCCCAGCAGTGGAAGGGCCAGGTCTTAACCACTGGAAGGGAATTCCAGGGAATTCCACATGCCATTTTCTACTCCCACTTGTTTCTCTGCACATTCACAAACCCGGGTGTTACAGCTTTGTTTTAATCAACATCAGTCTGATTCCAAGAAATGGAGTCCCTGTCCCAGGATGTCTTACTGGAGACACGACAGCTACAGGCTCCCTGCCTCCCGCATCTGCCTACTCTAGTCCACGTACTCACTTCTCAGGTTAAACTCCCAAAAGCCAGCTCCATGCCCATCACTCCACCCTAGGATGTCTCTTCTACAAAACTGCTCCCACTGACCTCTCCATCCTTCATCTCTACAAGTCGGCTTCCTTGGGGTCACTAGGTAGTTGTGAGGGTTGGACATGTAACTATTATACACCTCGTGGTTCACTGCACAGAGAAGTGAACTGCCAAATGCCTAGTTCTTCGTTCATTGGATCAGGGCATCACACCTTTGTTCATGCAGGTCCCACAACCCAGAATGACTTCCACATGCATTTCCATCTGATGAAATCCTAACCACACATCACGAAGTCTGTCTCACATGCCTAATTTCCCAGGAATTCTCTCCCTATCCTCTCCTGTGGACTTCTCCCAACCCTAATAAATGCTATATCATCTTTTTCCAAACTTCTATAAAAATTGTGATCACTTCTATCTTACAAAGCTAACCTAGTACTTTTCTTGTTTCATCAAGTAGACTAGATGTGTTGACAGCACGATCTGCATTGGATTTGCCTTTGTGTTATTTATAGTATCTGTGGTGTCCTGTGCAAAAGAGGCTTCCATGGGAGGGAGAGATTTTTAACTCAGACTAGAGAAATTTATGGAAAATTGATTGTTATATTGCTTATGTACATAAATAAACAAAGAGACAGGCATGGGAGATTAATCTTACAGCTATAAATAGAGTTGCAAATGGCCAACTCTTCAGTTTCAATTTGATAGACAAAATTTTACACAGTGTAAGTGGTTAAGGTCATTTTATATCCTATGAAAATGACAACTATCTTTGCTCAACCATTGACTTGTGTGCTGGTCTCCATGCCAGGTCTTATGTGTTTTATCTTGTTTAAGTTGTTCAACAACCCTAAAGGTTAGGTCCTATCACTTGCATTTTGCAACAGAAAAGATTGAGGCTTATAAGAGGAATTAGTCTGCCTGAAATAAGAGAGCCCATAAGTCACAGCATGGGACTCAAATCCATGCCTGTCAGGCTCTTTTCCATCTGCTGATGGCCTCCTTATCACCTGGATGGCCAGACCCCTTAGTATGTCCCTCTGTCTAAGTAGAACAGAGAAAGTCGAGAGAGGTGTAGCTGCAGTTCAAACAACTGGCTTCCCATATAGGTCCTATGGCTAGACAATTAAAGCATGGCATTAATATTGGTGAGTATAACGTGGTGGGTGGGACAAGGGGGCTGACGTCACTAAGCAAAGAGGGTGCTTAAAGTCAGATGGGCTGGCTGTCAGCAGGAAGAACTGGCACCCACAGCTGGGCTGGAAGAGAAACCTGCAGCTAAGTGGGGTACATGGTTCCCCAGGAAATAGGCCAAACAGACCTCGTGCCCTGCCATTTTTGATCTGATCCCATCAGGTGGTGAAAGGATCTCACACTGTCTCTTACTCCAGGTTCAGGCAGGGCTGAGCCTGTCGGAAATCCCTCCAGTCCCTGCAAGAGGCTGGTGTAGGGAAGGCAGGGGCAGGATGAAAACTGCCTGTGATGAAGACAGACTTCACATAAAGATGCAAAGAAATGCAGTGGAGTCACAGGGTATTAAATTATGATGCAAAGGCATGCTTTGCAGAATATAAAACCGAATAAATCTGTAGGGTAAGTGACAGAACCTTCTAGAGCCTCATGCTTAGTTACCAGAGAGGTTTGGGTGATTCATGAGCTCAATTTCAAACTGTCAAAGGAAATATCTTGGAAATCACAGGTTATCAGTCATCAAAAACTGCCAATGGGAGAGAACGGACTTTACTGGAAGGTCTTGTTCAAATGCGATGCTGAGTCAAGAGGTCTGGGTGAACCTGAGACTCTGCATTTCTAAGAGGCTCCAGGAGATGCAAGTGCTGCTGGCCTTGGCACCACAGTCTGAATCACAGGGAATTAGGAAGCAGGCAGGGTAAGGTGGACAGTCTGGGAGTTTGGAGACGGGTTTCTGAGAAAATATCATGTAAAAAAGGAGAAAAGTTAGGAAGCATATTTTTGCACATTATAGCAAGGTCTAGTAAGTTTCTGTAAAAATGGGTTATCCAAGCAATAGTTCTGAGCAAGAAAAAAACAACAACCCAAATCAATCTACCTCCAGTGATGGAAAATGCTCTAAAATGGCCCAGGACTCTCTAAAATGATCAAATCAATTATAAAATCATCAATGTGAGAATTGCCGCCAATGTTCAGAATCTACCCAGGAAGCCTAGGGTGATATTTACCTTGTCTGGGGGCTCCATTTTTACTTGCTATTTCTTCCACGAATTAGAAACCAACATAGTACCTTCTACACTTTCGTATTGACTCTATCATCCAGGAATCAGGACAGCAGAGGAAACAATGGAAAAAGAACAGAGCCCCACTTCTGCTGAGTGGGCTCACTCCCATGTCCCTTCCAGAAGCCTCTCCCAATCAAATCTAACACCAAAGGGGTGACCTGGAGTGATGGGGGTGGGACAGGTGAGCAGGAGGGGGAACATGGGGTGTACACAGGTGGAGTGCAATGGTTTCATGAACACACTGCTGCTGCTGCTAAGTCGCTTCAGTCGTGTCCGACTCTCTGCGACCCCAGAGACAGCAGCCTACCATGCACCTCTGTCCCTGGGATTCTCCAGGCAAGAATACTGGAGTGGGTTGCCATTTCCTTCTTCAGTGCATGGGAGTGAAAAGTGAAAGTGAAGTCGCTCAGTCCTGTCCAACTCTTCGTGACCCCATGGACTGCAGCCCACCAGGCTCCTCTGTCCATGGGATTCTCCAAGCAAGAGTACTGGAGTGGGGTGCCATTGCCTTCTCCACTGCCTCGGTATAATCTCCAAACTCAGAAATGAAGCTACTGGTGATGTTCTGAGTAGACCAAGACACCATGAAAAGTCAACTATCACAGTTATTAGTTCAATCTCCAAATCTAATTTTCCCTCAAGCATTTCAGAATCTCAGGTTAACTCTAAGACTTTGGGGGTTTAAAATGGAAGAATAAACGTATGTTTGTCTCTAAGGTGTACTATAGAGTCATACAGTAATAACTAATATTTTTGGCATCTGGGGAAATTTAAGATGAGTGTGAATGAACAGAATTACATGTGTAATGGGAAATCTGACAGACACATCACTGGGCATGAGCTCCAGTGAATGTTTTCCCAGCACAGGAGTCCTCACCTTCTCCCTGGCCTTCAGTGAAACTGGAAATAATAAGGGGAGAGCTTTTGCCATATGATTTGCTGAAACTGCTCCCTAGGTATCATTTAGGCATCAAGGTGAATATTTTTTTTTCTATCACAAGTGTTGTTTAGTCACTAAGTCATGGCTGATTCTTTTGCAACTCCATGCACTGTAGCCTGCCAGGCTCCTCTGTTCATGTGATTCTCCAAGGCAAGAATACTGGAATGAGTTGCCATTTCCTTCTCCAGGGGATCTTCCCAACTCAGGGACTGAACCCATGTCTCCTGCTTGGCAGGTGGATTCTTGACCACCGAACCACCACAGAAGCCCATGCCACAAGGGTGTCACTCATTAAATTATAGCTATACTCTACTAGATGTGTCTATGGTGGAAAGAGTTTTAAAGAACAGTTCTTAAAGTATTTAAAACACAAGGTAATCAGTTTATGGAGTTGTCTTGTGTGTGTTTTGGTTACTGGTTGCTCACACCTGTGTTACTCACACCTGTGTTACTCACACTCTCCCAGCCAGGGCACCCTCTTGGTGCCCTGCAGAATGCCACTTTCAGGAGATGCTCTCTGATCTTAAGAAGCCTCAGGGTTCTGTGTGACACAGATCCAAAATTACAAAGCATGCCACAGGTGCTTTTAACTGTGATAACATTTACCAATTCAAGCATTTTCAAGTGGGCAGTTTAATGTTAAGTACATTCACATTGTTGTACAACCAACCTCCAGATTATTTTTGCCTTGTAAAGCTGTACCCATTAAAAAACATCTTCCCATTCTCTGGCAACCATCTTTCTACTTCCAGTTTTTATAATTTTTTTTTTTTTTTTTTTTTACTCTAGGAACCTCATATAAGTGGAATCATACAGTATTTATTCTTTTTGTGTCTGGTTTATTTCACATATCACGATGTCCTCAGGGTTCATCCATGGGTCAGAATTTTCTTCCTCTTTTAAAACTGAATAATATTGCATTTTAAGGATGTAATACATTTTGTTTCTCCATTCACTTTCAACATGGGCACTTGGGTTGCTTCCTACTTTGGCAACTATGAACACAAGTGTACCATACACACTATCTTAAAGAATATATAAGATCCTGTGGAAGCATAGAGGGGCATTAGAGTTGACTGTGAAAATGATACATCCACCATCTAGAGATGGAGGAGAAGTGTCCCCAGGGTCTAGGGCAACATTCACACTGGAAGCTGGGAGGACAAGGTGCTCTGGGAGAATGTACACCAGACAGAGGATGAGATGGTTGGATGGCATAAAGGACTCAATGGACATGAGCTTGAGCAACTCAGAGAGATAGTGGAGGACAGGGAAGCCTGGCCTGCTGCAGTCCCTGTTGTCGCAGAGAGTCAGACACAACTTAGGGATTGAATAACAACAATGCAAGATCCAAGTGTAGGGGGTGTGTGTATGGAGTCGAGGCTGGAGAGGAAGGTGGGGAAAGAGACTCCTACTGCCTTGTCTGTTATGGTTTACTCTCTTCTTAAAGAGTCAACCCTAGTCCCAGCTGAGGGTGAAAGGAGCATCACCAGTGGACATGGACACTGGCAAGACCACAAACCCTTCTGCCATTTCCCAGGTGGATCTTCCCCTGCTCTTTTCATTTTGTTTTCATCCACTTTAAGCAGGTCTCTGGACCCTCCATCCAGCTGGGGGCTCTGGTTCCTCAGCCTTGATGGACTCATGATTCTGGACTCTTCTCTGATGGCCCAAGCTGGCCAAACAGTCCCTATTTGGAGTGTACCTAGGGGTGAACTATGGTTCCAGCATCATCTTACCCAGGCCAGTAAGGATCAAATCTGTGCTAAAGAAAGAAGCAGTCCATGGGTGACAGCAGGGGGATGACAGCTCAGTGTGGGTGAGTGGAAGACAAGTCTATGGGAAGGGCCAAGGGACAGAGGAGGAGGCTGCAACTGAAAGGTGTCATGGGAGGAAAAGAAGATTCCAGAAGCATAAAGAAGAAAAGATGGACAGGAAGGAGATATTGGAGAGTTATGGACAGGGTGAAAGGGTTGACTTCAGAGACTCCATGTGAATAATTGGGTGAAACATATATTATCCTGGGTCAGGTTAAGTTCCAGCTCCAGGATCCATGGCCCACCAACCACGATGAGGGAGCTCACAACACAAAGAAGTGCTGGGATCCTCACTACACAGTTAGTTTCTAAGAAAGTTTCACCCACGATGTCATTGATCTAATCTGCATCCAAGAGGAACAAAGAGTTCCCTGACACAAGGACAAGGAAGTAAACACCAGGTGTGGTGCTAAATCTAGATTTTAAAGAGGTAAATGGCATGAACAAACCTTTTCTTTTGGTTCAGTGCTTACGGTCAGGTCCTTCAATACCAGAGGCCCGTCTGGGCTGTACTTGAAATTCACATTGTTAAAGGCAATTATTCCGTTGTCAGGCCAGTATACTGGTGGATGAAAGTCAAGTTCCCATGGTCCTTCTTTCTCAAGTTCTGTATATTCAATCACCCTTTCTGCTGACGTCATCTGAAAGATCCATGATATCACATGGGTTAGGAACAGAGGGTCTGGTTTATGCAAGTTCAGAGACTGTAAATGAGATATTTTGCTTTTTCATCTTGATATCTGCTTTTTTATGGTTAAGAATATCCCAGGTTTTATCATCCCCAAAGCACAGAAGTAGGAGTCTAAGGAGGACTTTGATGATATGCCATTTTCTTGTAACATTTTCACTTATACCTACTTCCTTTAACATGGTATTAAAACTAAAAACTTTAGAAAGATGGTAAGATTTTATTGATCCACCTTTCACATCTAAATAGGCAAATAAGAGTTTTGTCAAAGAAAAGAATAATTATGAACATTAATCAGTAATGTGCACCTACAGAAGGGCCCTGTGTCATTGATGAGCAGAAATGGACAGTCATCAAGCCTCATTTTAATTATTAATCACTTTCTACTCTATAAGAAGAGAGATGTGGAAAGATTTCATTTTGATTGCTTTTCTCCCTTTAGAAGATGTAAATATTCAAAAGAGGACAAATTGAGTCTACATATTGATTAAGACCTACTAAACCACAATTCGACAAATTTGATAGCACATTTCGAGATGTAGCTTATCCTACAAGAAGGGTCACCCACTAATTCAGGTGGTCAACAAGTATAAATGATAAAATGGGAGATGGCTAGGAGATATGTTAATTAAACAACCAACCTTAAAATGTTAAATTTTACTTTTACCAAAAAAGAGAAATTACCCATTAAGGAACAAAAATAAACAAACTCCTAAGAAATTAACTTAAATCCTCTTCAGGATTTTAGAACTTCCTTCCTACAGTGACATTTATTATCTTTGAAGACATCTTGTGAAAAATATAAAGCCTGCTGACATACACATAAGACTGAAAAAAAGATATGTATTTTATTTAGCATTAATTTGAACAGATGGAGGAAGGATCTCAAAACCCTTGTTACTACAATGTAAAAATAACAGCTTTACTACTTTACGCAAGAATTGCTTTTATGCCATTTAATGGCAAGGAGACTAGAAGAGGCTAAGAACATAATGATAAACATCACCATGTTCTCCACTTCGGTGCTTTGCCTGACACACCACTGGAACATCCTCATGAGTGTGAGGGTGAGAGACAGGACCAGGCCAATCTGCCCAGGAGTCCAAGCTAAATGAAGAAGAAGGGGAATAAAGTCAGTCCCATTCTTTTTAAAATTTTATCTTGTGAAAGTATAGTTGATTTATCTTTGCTGTACAGCAAAGTGATTCAGTTATATACATATTTTTCATATTTTTTCCATTGTAGTTTATCACAGGATATTGAATATAGTCCCTTGTGCTATACAATTAGACCTTGTTGTATATCCATATTATATGTAATAGTGGACATCTGCTAATCCCAAGCTCCCAATCCATCCCTCCCCCATAGCAACCATAAGTCTGTCCTCTATGTCTGTGAGGTTGTTTCTGTTACGCAGGTAGGTTCTTTTGAGTCTTATTTTAGATTCCTCATATAAGTGATGAGCTTCCCTGGAGCCTCAGTGGTAAAGAATCCTCCTGCCAATGCAAGAGACTTGAGTTCTATCCCTGGATTGGGAAGATCCCCTGGAGAAGGAAATAGCAACCCACTCCAGTATTCTTGCCTGGGAAATCTCATGGACAGATGAGCCTGATGGGCCACAGTCCATGGGTCACAAAAGAGTTGAACGTGACTGAGTGACTAAACAACAACAACCACATATAAGTGCTATCATGTGGTATTTCTATTTTACTTCACTTAGTATGACAATCTCTAGGTCCACCCATGTTACTGCAAATTGCATTACTTCATTCTTTTTACATCCATTGTATATATGTATCACATCTTCTTTATCCATTCATCTGTTGATGGACATTTACATGGCTCCCATGTCTTGGTTATTGTGAATAGTGCTTCTATGATGCAGAAGGGTGGATGCATCTTTTTGAATAGTAGTTTTGTCCAGATATATACCAGGAGTGGGACTGCTGGATCATATGGCAACTCTATTAGTTTTCTGAGGAACCTCCATACTGTTTTCCATAGTGGCTGCACCAATTTACATCCCCATAAACAGTGTAGGAAGGCTTCCTTTTCCCCACACCCTTTCCATCATTTGTTATCTGTAAGACTTCTTAACGATGGCCATTCTGACTGGTATGGCATGGGGTCTCATTATAGTTTTAATTTGCATTTCTCTAATAATTAGCAATGTTGAGCACATTTGCTTGTGCCTGTTGGCCATCAGTATGTTCTTTAGAAAAATGTCTATTTAGGTCTTTTGCACATTTTTCAACTGGGCTTTTGTTGTTGTTATTTAGTTGTATAAGGTGTTTGCCTATTTTGAAAGTTAAGCCCTTGTCAGTCACATCATTTGCATATATTTCCTCCCAGTCTGTAGGTTGTAGTTTCGTTTTGTTTATGGCTTCCTTTTTGATGCAGAAGCTTGTAAGTTTGATGAGGTTCCTTTTTTTTTTTTTTTTTTAACTTTTTACCAGGTTGGGAAAGTTTTTAATTAATTATTTAATACATTGCAATTGATACAGAGACTTTCTGGGTTTATAGGTCAGTTTTTAAAATGTATATTTACAAGGAATTTATGATAAAATACATTGAAAAATACTCAAAATGATCAAAAATGAAAAAAATAGAAACATTTTTAGCTGTAATACCAGTCTACAGAGTAAAATTAGAACATTTAAAAATGCTTACATTAGAAAAAATAAATCAATGCTCTAACTGTTCAACTACAGACAATAGAAATAGAAGAGCAAATTAAACTCAAGGAGAAGTAAGCAAACAACAATTACAAAAGTAGAAATCTCAATAGAAAACTTACAAACACTAAATAAGAATAATTAAACCAAAATCAGTTTCTTAGAAAATATCCATTTATTTTTATTTCTATTGCCTTGGGAGACTGACTTAAGAAAACATTGGTATGACTTATGTCATGGAATGTTTCACCTATGTTCTCTTCTAGGAGTTTTATAGTGTCATATCTTATTTTTAAGTCTTTAAGGCATTTTGAGTTTACTTTGGTGTATGGTGTGAGGGTGTGTTCTAACTTCACTGATTTACATGCAGCTGGCCAACTTTCCCAACACAGCTTGCAGAAGAGAGAAGTCAGTCTTGTTCTTAACTCCAAGCCTTCTGTCACTATACCCTTCTGTCACTATACCCTTCTGTCACTATAACAGAAAAAGCCCTTTATAATATTTAAATCACCTGCATATAGTGATAGTATTACTTATACTTTTACTATCTATTGATTGAGACCATGATACAATGGAAACAAACCAGAAACCCCACTATGAATCCAGAAAGACTATTAAATGAGTTTATTAATCCCAACAGGATTGAGGTACACTTGACAGCATTATGCAAGTGAGAAATAATGTCATCATTCAAACTTTGGTCATTATGGTTTCAAGAACCATCATCTAATTTCACATTCTACATCCAATGCAGCTATAGGCAGAAACTACAGAAAAGAAAGCAATGGATTCAAAGAGTCACTGCTTGAAAATATAAACTACTCTCATTGTTCTATTATTAAAGACTGTGATTAAGTGTTGTTGTTTAGTTGCTAAGTCATTTCCAACTCTTTGTGACCCCATGGACTGTAGCCTGCCAGGCTCCTCTGTTCATGAAATTTCCCAGGCAAGAATACCAGGTAGGTTCCCATTTCCTTCTCCAGGGGATCTTACCAACCCAAAGATCAAACTTATGTCTCTTGCACTGACAGGCAGATTCTTTACCACTGAGCCACTTGGCAAGCCCCAAGTTTTTATTTATTTTGGCTCTTCCAGGTCTAAGTTGCAGCATGTGGAATCAGTGTTGTTATTATGGAATAATTACAGATGGTGAATTTGTGCCACATGTCAACATCTGTACATCTGGTATCCAAACAGTGGTGAAGACATTGTTCTTTCATATAAAGAATCTTTATCACCCCAGTGCACCAGGCACCTGCAACCAAGGGATCAGAGAAGCCTTAAAACTAAAACCTAAAGCCTGAGGGTGGACAAAATGCTTAACTGTAAACTTGACTCTCTCCTCCCAACTACATAAGTCTGCTTGCTACAGCTATGTAGAACTTAACTCATCCAAAGATAAAGAATAAAGGCCTCATCAAGACTCAAATGACTCCTCTATATGGGCCAAACTGTGGAATCACACGTTGCAAATGCTTTACTACAATTCATTAGAACCAATAGTTTATGATATTAGATAAAGTGGCAAGAGTTCAATTCAATAACTATTAATACACCTAGAAATTATAATCATACCACAAATAGTTATTCACATCTGTACTTACATTCCTGCAGAATCAGGGCCCCAAAGGCAACAACGATGACCAAGATGGCACAGACAATATCCAGACACATGGCAAAACATTGGGACATGGTCAAAAGCATGAACCAGCTCTCTGGATTTATGAACCATAATAAGAATAATAAGTAAGTGGCAAAAAAAAAAAACAAAACATGTTAGCTGCTTTGAATGAGTCAGTAAAGCTACAGAAGATTTTTACACAACGTAGTAGATCAGCCAAGTGACACACCCACATAACTTAAGATTCCAGAAAGCTAGGTCTTGACATCAGACAATATATAGGACACGTACACAGGAATCAATCCAGGTGCTTTATGAGAAACATCCACTGAAAATGTCAACCCACAGGTTAGAAACAGAAATGTGATCCTAATAAAGAAGATGGAGAAATGGTCTCATTGGTGCTTTTCTTGCTGCTCTGGGTGTCAGAATGAGGCTCATCCTCTCACAAAGTCAACTGTTCCCAGCTCCCTGATAGAATGTGCAGCTCATACACTGCTTCCAGCACTGTCTGCACTTACTAGACATGTTTACTCTGAGGAGCTGTTATCTAAATGGCCATGAGTTAACAGAATCTGCATGTGGCTTTCAAAGTGCCATTTTATCTTCAAAATACAATAAAGATTGGAAAGATGAGTCTGAGTTTTACAGGCTTAGAGCACATTCTGAAATTTCTACCCAGGGGGGGAAAAAATTCACTGATGCAAAGTATAATACATATCAACTGGGTGGGAAATCAGGATGTTATTTTCTGGGTGCCTGATGTCCTCTGCCAGCATTCAGAAGTTGTTTTGTGGAATTTACTCAGCGTTTAAATGTTCTTTTGAAGAATTTGTCGAGGAGAAAGTGGTCTCCCCATCCTATTCCTCCACCATCTTAAGACTGCCCCCAGGAAATTATTTTCCTCAATTACATCTGCTGCCCTGGATGTTCTGAAAAGAGAGTCAGCAAACTACAGCACGGGTGGGGGGCAGGGGAGGGTGGGGAGTGGCAAGAACAGCTCACCACTTGCTTTAATAAATAAAGTTTTATTGAAGCACCATCACGGCCATTTGCTGATGTATTATTTTTGCCTACTTTGGTGCTACAATAGCAAAGTTGAGCAGTTGCAACAGAGACAGTATGGCACACAAAGCCTACCATGTTTACTATTTGGCTCACTGAAAAAAATGTTTGTTGACTCCTGCCCTAAAGGGACAAAGCCATAGGACATGGTGACAGTTTGACAATACAAACCAGTTAGGAGAGAAGTAGGGTGTGACAGGGGAAGAGGGGAGCACAGAGGGGATGCTGAGAGGAGGGGTGGGGGAGGCGGGTGTGCAGGGAAGGAACCTGAGGCTGACACAGAGAGAGGTGCTGGCCAGCAAGACCACCTGAGAGGGGGTCAGGACCCTGAAGGGAGCACATCTCATCCTTTGAAAGCATTTCCAGAAACTTACAGACCTGAGTGCAAGTCCTGGCACTTCTCAAACAGTTTCTCAAACTTTTGTTCGGCTTTGTATGCCCGGATGGTCTGGCGTCCCTGGAGAGAAGATGCTAAGTGGGAAAACACTGGGCTTTGTTCTGTGGAAGCAGAGACAAACAACATAGACAGTCATGGAGGCTGGATGTGAGGAAACCCACTACCTCCCAGTTTCTTTGGTTGCATGTCCTGCCAAAGGGCACATCTGGTGCTTCCTGGAGAGCTGCCTGGGGGAGGAGGGATGATGCCCTTTCTGGAGTGGATCCTCCACGTGACCCTCAAGCTCCTGCTCACACCAACCTTCACTTTAACAACCTGGAAATGAAAAATTCTCTTTGAATCTATCTTTGACTAAATTAAAATTGGAGCTAGTTTTTAAAATTGGAAATTAGAGTTTTCTACTTAGTAGATACAGACAACCATGGGAAACAGTACGCTTCTTTTCTTGGCTTGGTTTCTAGAAAATTAAGTTTGCATTAATTTGCAGTCACTATCCATAGTCAAGGTTTCTGATACAAATATCTTTCCTTACTTTTTTTACACTCATCCACATTCCTTTCTTTTTAAATCTTCTCTCCTTATGATTTTATGTTAATAATGATTAACTATATCTGTGCATTAACAATGAGATAAGCACTAGATAATTTCATCCTCTGTGATTACCTATAGAATAGAATGAGTGAGTGAAAGTCACTCAGTTGTGTCTCTTTGCGATCCCATGAACTATGCAATCCATAGAATTCTCTAGGCCAGAATACTGGAGTGGGTAGCCTTTCCCGTCTTGTGGGGATCTTCCTAACCCAGGGATCAAACCCAGGTATGATTAACTGTAAATCGTGTTCCCCATTATTCTACAACTAGGAATTTGAGTGTAGTAATAGACTAAATGGGTACTGAATAGATCCCCTTCTTTTGTTCTCCCAAAGTGGTTATTTTCAGCATTCATTTATGTGAAAAGCCTTGGGGAAAGGGGCCACAATGTGTCATCACCCCAAGTACTGGTGATGATAAAGAGCAAATCTGAAAATAACAGGGCTTATCTTTTTAAAACACTTAACAACTGCAACTTATGTACCATCTTTGGAGTATGTGAGAGAATGTATTTTCCAAATGTATCACCTCTGACATTGTGAATATATTTCCTGATGCCTCTTTTCCTTTTCCTAATCTTTTTCTTTCCTTGTCACTTCTAGTAACTCTTGGAGAAGAAAAATTCCCTATTTTCCTTCTACATTAATTGCAACATGATATAACATTTTATGTTAGAAAAATGTTAAATGAGTGGCTGCTTTGTCAGGGAATGTGCCATGAGCTAGACAGCAGTCCCTGTCCTCATGGTGCTCACATTCGCTCTCCTTTTGCTGAAATGCAAAAGCTGCAGGTGACCCGCCACCACCTCCATTTGCTTTAAGGGCCACACTGACTCACAAGGGCTATAATATGCAATTACCTAATGTTGATCTAGGGAGAAATTCCAGAAGATAGAGTCTGGAGGATGTCAGAGGTCTGGGTAATTACGGCATAAATGGAAGCCAGCCTGCACTGCCACCCCAGCCTGAGAGCCCCGGTACTCACTTGCACATTCCAGGCCTTTGACATTTCCTGATGTATTTAGGAAATAGAGCTGAAGCAGGAAGAAAATGATGCCAAGGAGAGCCAGGGGTATCGCAGTCCAAGGAATCATAGCCACCATCACGATCACCACGCCAATGACAAGTAGAAATGTCTGAAATAGTGAAGAAAGACATGGAGGCCTCCTTATGAAGGATTCTTTTCAAAGATAAACTTTAATAGATTTTCCTGTTAGGATTAAACTCCTTTTCTCAAAAGATGTGTTAGAATGACAGGAAAGCTTTCCTATCCAAAGGAAAAAAATTATAGGTGCTCATTACAATATTTGTTGCTGTCCAACACTATGGTAAGAATTTTCTAGGCATTAGTTCTTTTGATACACTCAGTAACCCTATGAGGCAGGCATTACTTTTTATTTTGGCCATGCCATGAATCTGGTGGGATCTCAGCTCCCTGACCAGGGATTGAATCTGGGCCACAGCAGTGAAAGAAATCAATCCTAGCAATCCTCACCACTAGACACCAGAGAAATCTCCTAGGCAGTACTATCTTTAACGGAAGAGAATATTTGAGATTCAGAGGGTAGTTGTTGAATCCCAAACTATCAGGAGTCAGTAGGTGTTACTGATACTAAACAGATGAGCAAGAAGATATCACAGATGAGGAATCCAGAAACCTCACCTGTACACGCAGGGATAAGGAAGTGGTTAATTACAAATTCTAAGCCCAGTAAAAGGGGGTGGGGGGGAATGGAAATGTCAACCTTTGGAAGTGAGAATTCATCTTTCTTGGTTTTCCATCCCTAGTTAATATTTACTGAGTGCTGACTCTGTACAGGGCTGCACATTCAAAACTTCACATGTATGAATTTGATAATCCTTACAATAGCTCTATCAAGTAATAGTGTTATTTTACAGATCGAGACACTGAGGCACAGAAGAGGAAAAACAACTTGATGGAGACTGGAGACTAAAAATCCTAAGTCATGGAGCCTGAGAGGTCATGTCTTGAGCCATTATGACATATTTAGGCTTGGTCCCAACATACAGCTAAGTAACATTATGCTAAATATCTAAAATGTCCATTTCAAAGGTGAGTGATTATTACAACAGCAGATACTATTTACCAGGTGTTTGCATGTGCTAAGAAAGGCAATGCCAAAGAATGCTCAAAATACCGCACAATTGCACTCATCTCACACGCTAGTAAAGTAATGCTCAAAATTCTCCAAGCCAGGCTTGAGCAATACATGAACTGTGAACTTCCTGATGTTCAAGCTGGTTTTAGAAAAGACAGAGGAACCAGAGATCAAATTGCCAACATCCGCTGGATCATGGAAAAAGCAAGAGAGTTCCAGAAAAACATCTATTTCTGCTTTATTGACTATGCCAAAGCCTTTGACTATGTGGCTCACAATCAACTGTGGAAAATTCTGAAAAAGATGGGAATACCAGACCACCTAACCTGCCTCTTGAGAAATCTGTATGCAGGCCAGGAAGCAACAGTTAGAACTGGACATGGAACAACAGACTGGTTCCAAATAGGAAAAGGAGTACGTCAAGGCTGTATATTGTCACCCTGCTTATTTAACTTCTATGCAGACTACATCATGAGAAAGGCTGGGCTGGAAGAAACACAAGCTGGAATCAAGATTGCCGGGAGAAATATCAATAACCTCAGATATGCAGATGATACCACCCTAATGGCAGAAAGTGAAGAGGAACTAAAAAGCCTCTTGATGAAAGTAAAAGAGGAGAGTGAAAAAGTTGGCTTAAAGCTCAACATTCAGAAAACGAAGATCATGGCATCCGGTCCCATCACTCCATGGGAAATAGATGGGGAAACAGTGGAAACAGTGTCAGACTTTATTTTCTTGGTCTCCAAAATCACTGCAGATGGTGACTGCAGCCATGAAATTAAAAGAAGCTTACTCCTTGGAAGAAAAGTTATGACCCAACCTAGATAGCATATTGAAAAGCAGAGACATTACTTTGCTGACTAAGGTCCGTCTAGTCAAGGCTATGGTTTTTCCAGTAGTCATGTACGGTTGTGAGAGTTGGACTGTGAAGGCTGAGCGCTGAAGAATTGATGCTTTTGAACTGTGGTGTTGGAGGACTCTTGAGAGTCCCTTGGACTGCAAGGAGATCCAACCAGTCCATTCTAAAGGATATCAGCCCTGGGATTTCTTTGGAAGAAATGATGCTAAAGCTGAAACTCAAGTACTTTGGCCACCTCATGTGAAGAGTTGACTCATTGGAAAAGACTCTGATGCTGGGAGAGATTGGGGGCAGGAGGAGAAGGGGATGACCAAGGATGAGATGGCATCACTGACTCGATGGACGTGAGTCTGAGTGAACTCCGGGAGTTGGTGATGGACAAGGAGGCCTGGCGTGCTGCGATTCATGGGGTCACAAAGAATTGGACACGACTGAGTGACTGAACTGAACTGAAGAGTTCCACAAGCATTTCAGTTAATCATCACCTCACCCCACAAGGTAATTTTATATTGGGAAATGATCTTGGTCCAAAAAAGCATCAGGTAGACTGGAAAGCCAAGTATAATATGATGGTGGAAAGCTTTAGGCAAGAATGCAAGCAACACTTAGCATCTGTCATGAAAGTGGAGTGAATAGTGCAGATATGTAGATTCACACGGCTTGGACCAAGGCCTCTGAAGGTTACAGACCTTAATTGGATACAAATCCATGATGGTTTGCATAAGGCCCAGAGTGCTATGGAAACACAGGGAAGAATATGTGAATACTTTTCTTAGAGGATTCTAAGACAGTTCAGGAATGAATTTCACAGGCTGGTTTCTCTGTCAATATGAAGGCTTGCTTAAGCTTCTGATCTTTCTCCTAAGATGCTTTCCTCTCTCTGGGCAATCTTACTTACCTTCACAGATTTAACTACCACCTGCTCAGTGAAGAATGCACAGGTGCCCTGCTCATCCCAGACTCTTATTTCATTATCTGCAGTATGCCTTGAGGTCCTAAGCTCCCAGATAATTGAATTAAAACTGACAGAGCTGGGATTGGAAATCAGCAAGACTAAAATTTTCTCTCCTCACATGACTGAGAACGTTTTATACTTGAAATCAGGTAGCATCTCTCCCTGTCCCTCTTAAACATTTGAAAATATGTGACAGATTTGGATTTATGAGGGCTAATTAACCATGTGCTAAGCACACAGTGGGCCAGCCAGCTATGGAAACTCAACCTTGGCTTAGTTTGCAGCAGCAAACAAAGAGAACTCTTCACAAAACTTGAGTGTAATTAATAATCACTGTCAAAATAGGATACCGATTTAGTGAGAAATTGCTTCTGGGGATAAATTATATACCTAAACCCACATGACACACTTAGAAAACAAGCTTTCAGAGGAGAAAACAATCAGATATCTGTGCAGTAAAAGCAGTCTGCCTCCAAGTCTCAGCTTAGTTCACTTTAGTGAACAGGAGAAACCTTGCCCACAGGCTATGTGGTCTGCAGTCAGATAATCATTGCTGCATTTTTTCTGTGTGCAACTTTTGATAAATGAATTTCATTTCCATAATACTTGGAAACCAAAAAGTTCCCACAAGCTTAGTCATTGAAAAGTAAGAAGAATTAAGCAACAGGAGAAACATCCCACATGAGCAACAGCACTGAATGAGATGAGAGCTGAAGTGACCCCAAATCATTCTTTAGAACCTCAAGTTCACAGGCAAAACAAAGGCAGTATAATCATCTTTTGACAGGAAAGAGTTCTCTGTAGGAGACACTCTTTGTCTTAATCTTAAACAAGATGCCCCTATATTCTATGCATCTCTGGGTTTAGCACAACCTGCAGATCTTTCAGTCACACACTGTGCTGTGCTTAGGCACTCAGTTGTGTCTGACTCTTTGTTACCCTATGAACTGTAGCCCACCAGGCTCTTTTGTCCATGGGGATTCTCAAGGCAAGACTACCAGAGGGGTTTGCCATTCCCTCCTCCAGGGGATCTTCCCAACTCAGGGATCAAACCCAGATCTGCTTTATTGCAGGTGGATTCTTTACCATCTGAGCCACCAGGGAAGCCCTGAACACATAATACCTTGCTTAATCTGTTGATTCTTCCCATAGATCACAGTGGAAATGAAGAATGATTAATTAAAGGATGACTTGATCTCTTCCCTAGCTTCCCCTTCACTAATCTTGTGAACAAGATGGCACCTGAAGAAAGAGCATGAGAAGTCGACAAACCTGCACACAGTGGGGGACGCTGATGACTCTGGCCTCCATCTCCCTGATCAACTGTAATTACTTCCCTTTTTCCCTTTAAAAACTTTCATGGTTGAGCAGACTCTTCAGAGGTAGTTTTTTGGGGATGCTGAGTCTACCATCTCCCCATCTCCCAATTGCTGGCATTACGCTAAAGGCAATTATTCTTCCTACTAACATGTATGAGTATTGATCCTATAAGCAGTGAGCAGTGGGACCTGATTCCATAACATCTGGATAGAAGATATTTCTGTAGGGTTGTTTGCTTGCTTAAATACCTTAAGTCATAGCACTCAACATGTGAAAAGCTACCTATAAAAACAATTTCTGAGATGACTTTGATCTCATGCTCAAATTATTGGCTTAGATGCACTTGCCTTTAAAGGCTTTGTATCTTCAACAACTCCTCTCTACTGTCCTAGTAAAGGTATTATTTCACCTTATTATTACATAGCTTTCTAAGTAACCACACCTGGCTGTATCCAAAACAAAACAAAAACATTGCAGTAAATATGTGCCCTTTGTAGTAATACAGTGCATAATTTCGCTCATCTAAGCTATCTCTCTATGAGAGGTGCTTGTTTCTGTTATGAAACATGCTCACAGTAAAGGGAATCCACACCAGACATCTGGAAGGCAGAGGGAGAACCACTTGCCCAGCATGTCGCTGCTTCAGACAAACCTTGACGTGACTGTGGAGCCACTTCTGCCCCAGGAGTTACTCATGTTAACTCAGCCTCCCAACCACAGCCGCCCCTTTCTCTCACAACCATGACCTTTACTGAAGGTAACAAGCACATTGCCAGGCTGAAAGCCCACCCTTAACCAGTGTGAAAAAGCCTTGAAAAATAGGCACTTTACTATTCCTGTGAGAACTCTGACAGGACTGCTTTGTTACCTGGATTAAATCTTGAAATGTCAGGGGCAGTAAGTCATCCATACGTCCAATGTCTTTGCAGAAACGATTTAAAATTCTTCCTGAAAGAACAGGATATGAGAAATTACTCATTTCCCCAGTCACGCCCTTTAAGAGAAAGAATTCGTGAACAAGTGAAAACAATATTTTTGAAGTACATATATATATATATATTTAATATATTACAGAGTCATATGAAATATGCCAATGTCAGTGGTAAAGAAAGAGAAAATAGGGTGATACCTAGAGAAATAAAAATACCAAATGACCGTCAGTGGGGAATTGAAATTGAGGCATTATATTTTAAAAGAATTGGTGGGGGGAATGTCATGGCAGTATCAAGAAAGGTTAATGGATTTGAGAAACTTTCCTCCTTTATATCAATCCAACCTGAGACACCTACCAAGTGCCAAATTGGTAAACAGCTACAAAATACTTATATTAATCCCAATTGTTACAGTAATTTTGCTGCTGCTGCTGCTAAGTCGCTTCAGTCGTGTCCGACTCTGTGCGACCCCATAGACGGCAGCCCACCAGGCTCCCCCGTCCCTGGGATTCTCCAGGCAAGAACACCGGAGTGGGTTGCCATTTCCTTCTCCAATGCATGAAAGTGAAAAGTGAAACTGATATCACTCAGTCTTGTCCGACTCTTACTGACCCCATGGACTGCAGCCCACCAGGCTCCTCCATCCATGGAATTTTGCTGATACTTATTAAATAAATATAGTTACAAACTCTCCAATATTTTTTTTCCTTAAAAAAGTTTATAGCACCTAACATTTTGAAAAATTGTGGATTCCTGCCATTTCCAAGTTGTGAGCTAACTACAGGGGTAATAAATTTATATTTTCAGAGGTACAGCAGGTGGGACAAACACAGACTCATGTTTAAGCATCCAAGAAGATCAGAGGGATATAGGTAGGAAAACAAATATTTCTTAATGACTAAAAGATAACTTATCATCATTGATTTTATTTTCCTTCTCAGAATCCATGGAAACAATATATTCTAAAGACTGCAGGTTTGGAAGACTGGCACTGAGCAGGATCTCTGATAAAAGCTATGGAGCATGTCCACTGGAAAATGCCCATATGCAGTGTTTTATGATTTGGGGGGATTCTTAAACCATGAACCAGAAGAACTGGGGTGGCCATGAGAGATGTAGGCCAGGTGAGAACTTGCTCATTCTGGGGGAACAGGACACCACCTGTCACTTGGCTCCTCCTGTCACAGGAATGTACCCCTAAGAAGTACATGCACTTTGTCTCCAAGAAGGGTATTTTTCCTGGCCCAGTGCACCTCGAATGCCCTTCAGGGCAAAATACAGTCTGTAGTTCCTATCTTTGGGAGAATTATAACTTCAAAAGTTGAAACCTCTGTCATGCAGCAGATCTCTGAAACATTAGACGGTATATGGAAACTACTATCACAAAAATCCTCTGAAGCTTTACAAGCTATTTTTGGTTTTCTTTTTCATTAAATATTTATAAGTGAGTTCTACAGGATGACAGAATCATTGCATTTCAGAGCTTCAGGCCTTTCAGACATGATCGAGGCTGAATGCAAGACTCAGGATGAGTAGATGCTCCCTGCCTAACACACACAGCTACCTGACAGCCAGGTGTTCATCAAGTAAGTGCTGTCTTCACTCAGGTCTCTCTACCCAAAGCTACATATTTCTTCACCTATCTCAATGCCATTATACATCCTAAATGGTAAGTTATGACATTTACATGGTTAGTTTACTAATGCTAACTGGCAGTATTTATAGGAGAGTTGTATTTATTCTGTTGCATTTGTTATGCCTTTAACAGCTTTAAAAATATAATCTACAGCTTATAAGAACTGACCAGGAATCTCATTTTTATCCCAGGTTGGTTTAACCATGTTTTGCATAAAAGGAAGTTAAGTATCAGATTGCCCATGTGTTAGAAATGCAGAAAGACTACCTGGATTTAACCAGACAGAACAAAACACAGAATGTCTCTAAAAACATCCGGTAATAAAATTTGAAGTCTTGACAATCTAAAACTGCCTTTGGTCAACTTTAATTTTCACTTGTGAAATTTGTCATTTTTCATAATTTTTGAAAAAGCTGAATATATAGGCATTCTACATTTTAACCAGTTATAACCATTTTAAAAAATATAGTAAGTTCCTACTACTCTTAAAAAGTACATCCACTTCTCTGGAATAATTCCAACGTTCATTTTAAATAGAACTTATTACTTTATAAAATTTCCAGCTGTCTATAACACAATAGACCTGTAAGAAACTTTTGCCTTATTATTTTCAAGCAAAAAGTAAACCAGATGTTTGGTGCTTATATGCAAAACCAAGCTCTCCATATGAAACCAAATTAAAATGAACTCATGAGTGAAGCGAAGCCCTGATGAAAACAGAAACAAAGAAAAAACAAGCAAACAAAGAAAAAACATGCTGTGGATTTTTTGTGGCTTATTTGTCTTAGTCATTTGTCCACTTTTTCTTGCATCTGGGAAATCACACACATCATTTTCCATTCCCAATTGTTTTATCAAATTTATAATATTAATTTGGATTTTATAGAAGAAAAAGACCAAAAAATCCATAACATTTTATCAGGTCACTTAATCAAAAAATCAGTTAATGCCAGCTATTTGCTGTGCATTTCTTTAAATGCTTTACATGTATTAATTCTCCTCATTCTTGCACACAAAAACATTGAGAATATTATTGTAGTATTATTGCTACTCTACAGAAAGAGTTGAGGTCAACAGAGGTTAAACTTGACAAAGGTCTGTCTCTTGGTGCCTGGGATGGGATTCACATTCATAAGATCAGTTCAGTCCAGTCGCTCAGTCGTGTCTGACTCTTTGAGACCCTATGAATCACAGCACACAAAGCCTCTATGTCCATCACCAACTCCACAAATTTACACAGATTCATGTCTATCAAGTCGGTGATCCCATCCAGCCATTTCATCCTCTGTCATCCCCTTCTCCTCCTGCCCTCAATCCTTCCCAGCATCAGGGTATTTTCCAACGAGTCAACTCTTTGCATGAGGTGGACAAAGTATTGGAGTTTCAGCTTCAACATCAGTCCTTCCAATGAACACCCAGGGCTGATCTCCTTTAGAACTGACTGGTTGGATCTCCTTGCAGTCCAAGGCACTCTCAAGAGTCGTCTTCAACACCACAGTTCAAAAGCATCAATTCTTTGGTGTTCAGCTTTCTTCACAGTCCAACTCTCACATCCATACATGACCGCTGGAAAACAATAGCCTTGACTAGACGGACCTTTGTTGGCAAAGTAATGTCTCTGCTTTTGAATATACTATCTAGATTGCTCATAACTCTTCTTCCAAGGAGTAAGCATCTTTTAATTTCATGGCTGCAATCACCATCTGCAGTGATTTTGGAGCCCCCCAAAGTAAAGTCTCACACTGTTTCCACTGTTTTCCCATCTATTTCCCATGAAGTGGTGGGACCAGATGCCATGATCTTCGTTTTCTGAATGTTGAGCTTTAAGCCAACTTTTTTACTCTCCTCTTTCACTTTCATAGAGACGCTTTAGTTCTTCTTCACTTTCTGCCATAAGGGTGGTGTCATCTGCATATCTGAGGTAATTGATATTTCTCCAGGCAATCCTGATTCCAGTTTGTGTTTCTTCCAGCCCAGCGTTTCTCATGATGTACTCTGCATAGAAGTTAAATAAGCAGGGTGACAATACTTGACATACTCCTTTTCCTATTTGGAACCAGTCTTGTTCCATGTCCAGTTCTAACTGTTGCTTCCTGACCTGCATACAGGTTTCTCAAGAGACAGATCAGGTGGTCTGGTATTCCCATCTCTTTCAGAATTTTCCAGTTTATATTGATCCACATAGTCAAATGCTTTGGCATAGTCAATAAAGCAGAAATAAATGTTTTTCTGGAACTCTCTTGCTTTTTCAGTGATCCAGCAGATGTTGACCATTTGATCTCTGGTTCCTCTGCCTTTTCTAAAACCAACTTGAACATCTGGAAGTTCACGGTTCACATATTGCTGAAGCCTGGCTTGGAGAATTTGAGCATTACTTTACTAGCATGTGAGATGAGTGCAATTGTGTGATAGTTGAGCATTCTTTGGCATTGCCTTTCTATGGGATTGGAATGAAAACTGACCTTTTCCAATCCTGTGGCCACTGCTGAGTTTTCCAAATTTGCTGGCATATTGAGTGCAGCATTTTCACAGCATCATTTTTCAGGATTTGAAATAGCCTCACTGGAATTCCATCACTTCCACTATCTTTGTTCGTAGTGATGCTTTCTGAGGGCCCCTTGACTTCACATTCTAGGATGTCTGGCTCTAGGTGAGTGATCACACCATCGTGATTATCTGGGTCATAAAGATCTTTTTTGTACAGTTCTTCTGTGTGTTTTTGCCATCTCTTCTTAATATCTTCCGCTTCTGTTAGGTCCATACCATTTCTGTCCTTTATCAAGCCCATATTTGCATGAATTGTTCCCTTGGTATCTCTAATTTTCTTGAAGAGATCTCTAGTCTTTCCCATTCTGTTGTTTTCCTCTATTTCTTTGCACTGATCGCTGAGGAAGGCTTTCTTATCTCTCCTTGTTATTCTTCAGAACACTGCATTCAAATGGGAATATTTTTCCTTTTCTCCTTTGCTTTTCACTTCTCTTCCTTTCACAGCTGTTTGTAAGGCCTCCCCAGACAACCATTTTGCTTTTTTGCATTTCTTTTCCAGGGGGATGGTCTTGATCCCTGTCTCCTGTACAATGTCACGAACCTCTGTCCACAGTTCATCAGGCACTCTATCAGATCTAGGCCCTTAAATCTATTTCTCACTTTCACTGTATAATTATAAGGGAGTTGATTTAGGTCATACCTGAATGGTCTAGTGGTTTTTCCTACTTTCTTTAATTTAAGTCTGAATTTGGCAATAAGGAGTTCATGATCTGAGCCACAGTCATCTCCCAGTCTTATTTTTGCTGACTGTATAGAGTTTCTCCAGCTTTGGCTGCAAAGAATATAATCAATCTGATTTTGGTGTTGACCATCTGATGATATCCATGTGTAGAGTTTTCTCTGGTGTTATTGGAAGAGGGTGTTTGCTATGACCAGTGTGTTCTCTTGGCAAAACCGGACATGGGGTAGCACCTCTCGACTGCTGACCCTGACTTCCCACATTCAGAAGAGGTGACTCCAAAGTCTGTTTTCTTTACCAAGGGTCACATGGATCCCACATGACATAGCGGTTCAAAACCGGTATTGAAAAATAAAGAAAAACCTTTCAATTTAGTCTGGGTAAAGTCTAGAATCATCTTAATTTGCTGGTTAATTTTCAAACTTTAAAATTCACAACTCTTTAATAGAATCTAATAATATGGATCTCATTCCAATGTGACAGTCTAATTCAAAAGGAGCCTTTCTCTCTCTCTCACACACACACATACTACTCTGAATCAGTGCTACTTAAGATAACTGTGCTTCTTTCAAAAGGATCTTGACTGTGCCAGTGAAGTGACTGGCACAGCTATTACAAAGCTCTGTCCTAGCAGAACTGAGACATTGGAACATCTTCATTTTCATCCCAACTCCATGTCCATTAATATATTTTAAATGTATACTGATGACAATCAAAGTTTCCTCTCTTATTTGACATCAAATTTAAAAAAAAATGACATAACAATTAAGGGAAGAGAAAAGATGAGGTATGTTTTAAAAATACTCAATGTTTATCCAAAATCTATAAGGTACTCATTTTAGTACCTAAGACTTCAAACCTTAATCTCATCTAGAAAGCAGTCATTGGATACAGCAAGAACCAAGAGAAGACGTACCTGAAAACTAGGCCAATTAAGCATGAAACTCCTATAGTTGCTTTGTGAAGGGAGATGGGAGTGGTTAGAAAATTTGGCACCAAAAGGAATTAAACCTCCTTCAGTTTTTAGAATTTCCCACTGTATGAGTGAATTCTACTCACCTGGTCTAAAACATTGGACAATTTGTTAATAAAACTAGCTGATCTTGTAAGATAAACCATTAATTGTCTAGGTTACACAGGTGCTGCCTTTTATACCTTTTGTTAATCTGGCTATTTGTGTCACAAGTGTTTAGTTAATCGTAAATCAAGGAAAAAACAGTTTTCTAGTAACACTGATGACTCATCATTTTGAGATATGTATTTATTTTCCTTGCATTCACAGGGCTATGTCAAGACTAAATTTAAAAATCAGCATTCCTCCCTTTTACCTCTTAAGGGCCTGTAGTTTATAAAGTAAAATAATTAGGTATCAAATATTTGATCCTCCTAAGATTCATCTTCAATGCACATTAAATCCCAGGGAAATATATTAGGTGTTTGGCAGTTTTGTCTCCTTTATTGACAGACAGCAGAACTTTGGCAATTTTATTTCTTTGACTGACAGGAAGCAGAACTTGGAAGCTTGACTGACAGACAACAGAACTTTATGGTTCCATGAAACAGCTTCCAGTGAACTAATATATGTGGTTTTCTCTTCATGACATCACATACCAGAAACAAAGTCCACCCTAAATTATGTATTACAAAGTCTACTTTTGCATACAAGATAGGAAAGAGTTCAATTTAATCTACCACTAAATGAGTAGGTAATTGACCCAAACTTTTTGGGCAAACTAGGCTTATCTTTGTGGTGGTTATTTGGGCTTGAACTTTCTTGAAGGAATGAAGTCCTGCTAATAGATATAGGAGGGGGAAGCAAGATAAACATTAGCATGCTGGCTGCTCTAAGATCAGTGAACTTGAAGATTTAAACTTGGTCCCAAATTCTTGAATAATAAATTAATTCATGTCTAGAGAAACCTATAGGTCTTGAACATGAAGAACCTGGCTAACTGTGGTCATAAGACCTCAGAGGCTGAGGCAATAGAAATTCAGTTCTTTTTAATGCTCCCAACTTTACAAGTGTAGTTTTCACATTAACAGGCAAAGTGGAGCAACTTCACAGTCATAATAGCAAGGGCTCCTCCAGTCACTTCCTTGTTCTAACTTCCTAATATGATGAGATCTGTGTGGGCCACTGCATTTTACCATCCTGTGCTCCTCACAGTGCCTGGACCAAAGAACATGCACTGAATAAATCTACACAAGACGCTGCCCTCAACATTCTTATTTAATCCTCACAACAGTCTTGTGAAACAGGAAGAGCAGCATCTCCATTTCACAGGAGATGAAGTTCCCAGACACCATGTCATCATTGTCACTAAGGCTCATTAGGCACTGACCATGTGCTAAGCACTGTGAATGTATTAACTAACTTGGCACAGTGATAAAGAATCTGACTGCCAGTGCAGGAGATGCAAAAGATGCGGGTTTGATCCCTGGGTCAGGAAGATGCCCTGAAGTCAGAAATGGCCACCCACTCCAGTATTCTTGCCTAGAAAATTCCATGGACAGAGGAGCCTGGTGGGCTATAGTCCATGGGGTCACAAAGAGTTGCACATGACCAAGTGACTGAGCACAACAATGCCCACAACATTAAGATCAGTTAGGTGTGAATAGAATCCTCATTTTACAGATAAGAAAACCAAAAAATAGAGAATTTAAGTAACAAACACATACATCTTAACATAACTATAAATAGTTATTACTATTAATAACTAGCACCAGTACTGAACCCAGGCAGTTGGCTCCAGAGTCCATACTTTTAAACCAAGGTAGACGACATCCTACCTTGAGATTTGCCTGCCCAATAGTGTCCACCTGCTTTGGCCTACAGTCCTGTGGCTAGTTGATGACTAGGCCAAGGATACTTCTGTCCGACCTCCAGCCCACTTCCTGTAACAGGTCCTGTCAATTATTACTTGCATATACAAAGCCACCCTGGGCCTCACAAAAAATCTAACCAACTAGACAAAGTGGGCATGTACACTGATGAACTAACTCCTCAAAGAAACCTAGTATGGAGGCTACCTTCCAAAATAGGATAGGTGAAAGACACAGAGTGGAAACATCAACCACTGGGAAACCTCCAGGGACACTCATATTGAGAAACTTACTACTGAGGATCAACCTGCTACGTACCACAAAGCCTCTTCTTACATGTCACCAAGTAAGGAAGTAAGTGTTAGTCGCCCAGTCGTGCCCAACTCTTTGCGACCTCATGAACTGCAGCCCACCAGAGTCTTCTGTCCATGAGATTTTCCAGGCAAGGATACTGGAATGGGTTGCTACATGTAACCAAAGTCCACTGTAAAACTATAGGGTTAATTTCATTGAAGAGGATATTTACATTTCATCAATCTTCTAATTAATTTATCATTACCATTTTAGATAAACCTCAAAGTGTCAACTTATGCCAGAAGCTCTGTGATTCCTGAAATGGATGGGAAATGAAAGAAACACACAGCTTGTCTCATAGAGAGAGATTCCATAAGAAGGTCCTTCCTAAAGAATAACTTAGCTTGTGGGCTGTGCTTAGTCACTCAGTCCTGTCTGACTTTTTGCGACCCCATGGACTGCAGCCCACTAGGTTCCTCTGCCCATGGGGATTTTCCAGGCAAGAATACTGAAGTGTGTTGCCGTGCCCTCCTCCAGGGGATCTTCCCAACTCAGGGATCGAACCCAGGTCTCCCACAGTGCAGGTGGATTCTTTATCATCTGAGCCACCAGGGAAGCTTGACACCATGTAACACAGCCAACATTTTATTTTTTTAATTTCTTTTTTAATTAGAGGAAAATTGCTTTACAATATTGTATTGGTTTCTGCCGTACAACAATGTGAGTTAGCCATAATTATACATATACCCCTTTCCTCTGGAGCCTCCCTCCGTCTCCCCATTGCACCCCTCTAGGTTATCACAAAGTGCCAGGCTGGGCTCCTTGTGTTTTATATCAACTTCCCCCCAGCTGTCTATTTTACACATGATCGTGTGTGTAGGTCCGTGCTACTCTCCTTCCCCTGCTGTGCCCAGAAATCCATTTTCTACATCTGAGTCTCCACTCCTTTCCTGCAAATAGGTTCATCAGTACCATTTTTTTTAGATTCCATGTATATGCATTAATATACAATATTTGTTTTTATCCATCTTTCTTACTTCATTCCGTATAACAGGCTATAGGTTCATCCACCTCACTACCACTAACTCAAGTAGTCAACAACATTGAAATACATTTCCATCAAATGTATGGTGTTTTGTATGCCAGGCCACAAATGGGTTCCTAAATTTTTCTGCAAAGTGAACATTTATTTTTCCACAAACACAAATTGGAATAAAAGCTTATATGCTTCTACATTCAGAATTTCTCTGGTAGGAGGAAAAATATCAGCTTTTTATAGAAAATGGATCAACACAGGACAGTGATTTTCTTCCAAGTATTTCCTCCATTTTCAGATATAAGTTATAATAAGGCACCAAATGGGTTTGTTAATCATTTTTACTGAGAAAACTTGGTGTCTGACTTACCTATTGAGTTTCTATCGAAGAACAATACCAGAGATCTCAAAACGGACTCTACCATTTTGTTGTGCAAAATTTGTGAAGACTGAACAAGGATGTAGAATAACAACAGAGATCTTGTGATGCCGAAAACGATGGTAAATACATTTAAACCTGAAATAAAGAAACATCACTCAGCACAAGATCTCTGCTTTTACTTCAACGATCCTAAAGCAGAGCAAACACTTCATAAGTGCATTATATATTTTATTCTACAATTTATGTATAAATTCATATATAATATAGAATAAATTTATACATATAACACATTCTATAAGAGTTTAATACAATCACAAATACATTTATAAAGAATATAAAAATCACTGTTTCTCATTAAATAGAAACCACATGGGGAAAACATCAGATGTAAGCTATAATTTCAGGCTTTCTTAACTCAATTACAAGTTCTAATAAAACTGAGAAGAAAGAAAATGATAAAATGCAGTCATCTTTTTTTTCTCTGAATATCAAATCTAATTACAGAATGTCTCACAATTTAAAAGTGAGGTATGTTTTGGTACCAAACAAAAGTTGGCTTTACGGCAATAAATAGTAGAGTGAATAATTCAGAAAATGAATATGTGCTGTGAAAGATTGATCACCCGAAATCACCCAATCAGAACAGCAGACAGAAACACAAATGTAAAAAAAAAAAAAAAGGCAATATAAGAGACCTATTTGATAATATAAAGCATGCCAATCTAGGCATAATAGAAATTCCTGAAGGAGAATAAAGAGGAAAAAAGGATTAAAATGTATTTGAAGAAACTATGGCAGAAAACTTTCCAAATATAAAGAAGGAAACGGATATTTTAGTACAGAAGCAGAGGGTCCCAAGTGAGATGAGCTTGAACAGACATAAACAAAGACATATATAATTAAAATGGGAAAAGTTAAAGAGAAGATTCAAAGGCAGCAAGAGAAAAACAAAAGTTAATTGCAAAGGAATCCCACCCCCACCCCCAGCCCACCCTGGGCCAAGGCTATTAGTTGCTATTTCTACAGAAAAGTTGCAGGCAAGACGGAATGGCAAGATATATTCAAAGTCCTAAAAGGGAAAAAAATCTGCAACCTAGCATACTCTATCCAGCAAGACAAGCACTTAAAAGAAGAGATAAAAGTTATCAGACCAGCAAACACCAAAACAATACCAAACTGTCCTAAAGGATATACTAAAAATGAAAATGAAAGTCGCTCAGTCTTGTCCAACTCTTTGTGACTCTGTGGACTACAGTCCATGGAATTCTCCAGGCCAGAATACTGGAGCGGGTAGCCTTTCCCTTCTCCAGGGGATCTTCCCAACCTAGGGATTGAACCCAGGTCTCCCACATTGCAGGCAGATTCTTTACCAGCTGAGTCACAAAGTCCAAGAATTACAGGAGTGAATACCCTATCCCTTCTCCAGTGAATCTTCCCAACTCAGGAATCAAACCGGGGTCTCCTGCATTGCAGGCAGATTCTTTACCAACTTAGTTATCAGGGAAGACACCCCCCCACCACCACCACACCATATATTATAAGGTCTTCTCTAAATAGAAAAAAAGCAAGAATCCATGGGAAAGAGAATATCATAGTTGGACAGTAAATCACTTAAATAAGCCAACACACAGATTAAACATTTTTTTTCTGTGAAATTGATGATAACCACAATGAACAGCAAAAGGATAAACATTAAGATGTATAAGAGACACATCAAAATCATAAAATGGGACAGGAGAGTATGAAAATGCAGATATTTTTTCAGAATGTGTTTAAGCCTATATGTTGTTAAGTCATGTTCGACTCTTGTGAACATATGGATTACAGCCCACCAGGCTCCTCTATCCATGGGACTTTCCAGGCAAGAATACTGGAATAAGTTGCCATTTCCTTCTCCAGGGGATCTTTCCCAACCCTAGAAGCCTTGTCTCCTGTATTGGCAGGTGGATTCTTTACCACTGAGTCACCAGGGAAGCCCTAAGCTTATATGACTACCAGTTTAAAGCAAGCAGATATAGGAAGAAGTTGACATAATTGAAAAAGAGGGTGACCATAAATCAAAAACATACAATATATTCACAAAGCCAAAAAGAAGAGAGTGGAAGCATAACACAAAAGAAAATCATCAAAACTAGAAAAGAAAAAAACAAAAGATAAGGAACAAAGAAGAAATAAAAATCAACAGGAAAACAAAGTTGAAGATGGTGATAAATATATACATATCAAAAATTACCTTAATTGTCAAAGAACTAAACACACAAAAGACACAAAGTGGCATACTGAATAAAAATAATAAGAGCATACAATATGCTGCTTATAAGAGACCTGCTTCAGGGCAAAGGACACACATAGATTGAAAGTGAGGGGATATAAATAGATATTTCATGAAATAACAAGAAAGTGGAGGCAACAATACTCATATCAGACAAAATAGACTTTAAAACAAAGACTATACAGAAAAATATAGAAAGACACTAGATAATGATGAAAAGATCATATAGGAAGATAGTGCACTTGTCAACATATATGCACCTAATATAGGAGCATCCAAATACATGGAACACATGCTAACGGACATAAAGGGAGAAATTGATGGGGATGGGATAATAGTAGGAGACTTTAAACACCCCACTCACATCAATTGACAAATCTTCTAGACAGAAAATCAAGCAACAGAGATCTTAAATGAAACAACAGAAAAATCAGACTTACTTAGATATTTCCAGGACATTATGTCCAAATAAACCCCCAAATACTCATTCTTTTCAAGTGCAGCTGGACCATTCTCTAGGATGGACCCATACTATAGCACAAAACAAGACTCAACAAATTTATGAGGACAGAAATTATTTCAAGCATCTTTTCTGACCACAACTGCATGAAACTGGAAATCAACCACAGGAAAATAAGGAAAGAAAGATTACATGGAAACTAAACAACATGCATTTGATGCTTTTTGTAAGGTCGGACCCCGAGGGCCATGATGGGCTGTCCCTCCTCTCCCTCCCAACAGCAAGAAGGTCCCTAAGGGAAGAATCCTCCCTGATCCCGGGGACCATTGACAGCACACTTCGCGGGGTGCCATGATGAGCTGCCCCTCCTCTCCCCTGCTGGTGGGGGAAGTCCCTACCCCATAACAGAGGGAGCCTCCAGAATCCCGGGGACCAATAACAGCACACTTCGCTGGCTAAAGCCGCCCCACCCCAGCCACGTAGAAGGACCTATCAGCTCACCACACCTCGGCCGGCAACCTATCCAAACCCCCATCCATTAACTTGGCCATCCCTCGGACGTGCATATATAAACAAACTTCTAACGCGGTCCCCACCCCCGGACTTCCTGGACCTGCCTCCTTCGGGTCTGGGAACCCAGCCCGGGAGTGCTTCCCCATTAAAAAGCCTGTTAGACACTCTTTTCGGGATCCTGGTCATCTTTACCTGACACTTTTGAACTGTGGTGTTGGAGAAGACTCTTGAGAGTCCTTTGGACTGCAAGGAGATCCAACCAGTCCATTCTGAGGAGATTAGCCCTGGGATTTCTTTGGAAGGAATGATGCTAAAGCTGAAACTCCAGTACTTTGGCCACCTCATGTGAAGAGTTGACTCATTGGAAAAGACTCTGATGCTGGGAGAGATTGGGGGCAGGAGGAGAAGGGGACGATCGAGGATGAGATGGCTAGATGGCATCACTGACTCTATGGACGTGAGTCTTGAGTAAACTCCGGGAGTTGGTGATGGACAGGGAGGCCTGGTGTGCTGTAATTCATGGGGTCGCAAAGAGTCGGACATGACTGAACTGAACTGAAACAACATGCTGGATTTTCCAGGTGATGCAGTGATAAAGAATCTGCCTACTGATGCAAGAGATGCAGGTTCAATCCTTGGGTCAGGAAGATTTCCTGGAGTAGGAAATAGCAACCCACTCCAGTATTCTTGTCTGGAAAATCTCATGGGCTGAGTAGCTTGGTGGGCTATAGTCCATGGGGTCACAAAGAGTCGACAGAGCTGAGCAATTAAGTGCAAACACATAAAAAAACATGCTACTAAGGAAAGAAAAAAGTATCAACGATTAAATCAAGGAGGAAATTTAAAAATACAAATGACAATGAAAACAGCCATACAAAATCTATAAGGTGCAGCAAAAGCAGTTCTTAGAGGGAAGTTCATAGTGACATAGGTCTTCTTCAAGAAACAAGAAAAACCTCAAATAAACAACCTAACCTACCACTGAAAAAAATTAGAAAAAGAAGAACAAAATCTAAAATCAGCAAAAGGATGGACATAATAAATATCAGAGAGGAAATAAATATTTTAAAAATAGAAAAAAAATCAATAAAACTAAGAGCTGGTTCTCTGAAAGGGTAAACAAAATTGACAAGCCTCTGGTTAGGCTTACCAAGATTAAAAGGAGAGAACCCAAATAAACAAAATAATAAATGAAAGAGGATAAGTAACAACTGATTCTACAGATATACAAATAAACCATGAACTGTATTTACCAACAAACTGGACAATCTATGAGAAGCGGACAAGTTTCTAGACACGTGTTGCTGCTGCTACTGCTGCTAAGTCTCTTCAGTCATGTCCAACTCTGTGTGACCCCACAGACAGCAACCCACCAGGCTCCCCTGTCTAAGGGATACTCCAGGCAAGAATCTTGGAGTAGGTTGCCATTTCCTTCTCCATTCTACAGCACATCAAAACTGAACCAAGAAGACATAGAAAATTCGAACAGACTGATCGCTAGAAATGAAATAGAATCTGCAATTGAAAAAAACAAAATCCCTACACACAAAAGTCCAGGACCAGATGGCTTCACAGGTGAACTTTACCCAACAAAAAAGGAGTAGCTTAAACCAATCCTCAAATTCTTCCGAAAGATTGAAGCAAAGGGAATATTCCCAAAGACATTCCATAAAGCCACCATCATCCTGATACCAAAACCAGTTAAAGATACTACCAAAAATGAAAATCATAGGATAATATCCTTGATGAATATAGATGCAAAAATTCTCAACAAAATATTAGCAAACTGAATCCAACAACACATAAAAAAATCATGCACTATGATCAAGTTGGATTTATCCCAGGGTTACAAGTATTGTTTAACATACACAAATCAATTGATATGATCCATCATATCAGTGAAAGAAAACACAAAAGCCACATGATCATCTTAATAAATACAGAAAAAGCATTTGATTAAATTGAACATCCATTCATGACCAAAAAAAAAAAAAAAAAAACATGAAATTAAGTACAGAGGAAATAAATCTCAACAGATGAAAACTATTTATGACAAAGTGAAAGTATAAGTCTTTCATTCATGTCCAACTCTGCAACTTCATGGACTGTATACAGACCACTAGGCTCCTCTGTCCATGGATTTTTCCAGGCAAGAATACTGGAATGAGTAGCTATTCCCTTCTCCAGGGAATCTTCCCAACCCAGGGATCATGCATTGCAGGCAGATTCTTTACCATCTGAGCCACCAGGGAAGCCCATTTATGACAAAGCACATGGCCAATATAATACTCAGTGGTGAAAAGCTGAGTCTCCCTGTTAAAATTTGGAGAAAGACGAGGATGCCCACTCTCACTACTTCTATGCAACATAGTACTGGAAGTCCTAGCTACAGCCATAAGACAAGAAAAAGAAATCAAACTTATCCACATTTGGAGGGAAGAGGTAAAACTGTAACTATATGCAGATGATAATATATATACAAAACTGTAAAGACTCCACACAAAAACTAATATAACTGGTAAATTAATTCAGCAAGGCAGAAGGATACAAGATTGATACACTGAACCATTATTTTTTATACTCATAATGAAACATTATAAAAGGATGTAAAAACAAATCAAAATCACATCAAAAAACTTAAAATACCCAGGAATAAACTTGACCAAGCAGGTGAAAGATTTATAAAACATTAAAAGAGGAAACTGAACATGATCCAAAGAAATGGAAAGATATTCCATGCTCTTGGATTGGAAGAATTAATACTGTTAATACTGTTAAAATGGCCATACTACCCAAAGCAATCTACAGATCTCTATCAAATTACCCATGAAATTTTTCATGAAACTATAACAAATATAGCTAAAATTTACATGGAACCACAAGAAATCTAGAACTGCCAAAGCAGTCCTGAGAATAAAGAACAAAGCAGGAGTCATAGCCCTCCCAGACTTCAGATGGTAGTACAAAGCTATAGTAATCAAAATGGTGTGGTTTTGGCACAAAAATAGACTATGAATAAATGGAACAGAGAGCCAAGAAATAAATGCATACACCTTCAACACCTGTTAAAATTAATCGTCAACAGAATAGGCAAGACTTGTATATTATATATAATGTATATTATAAAAGACAGTATCTTCAGTAAGTAGTTTTGGGAAAGTTGGGACAGCTGTATGTAAATCATTGATGTTAGAACAACTCTCACAGCATACACAAAAATAAACTCCAAATGACTTGAAGACTTAAATATGACATGACACCATAAGACTCCTAGAAGAGAACACAGGTAAAACTTCCTCTCACATAATTGTACCAATGATTTCTTAGGTCAGTCTCACAAGGTGATAGAAATAAAAGCAAAAAATAAACAAATGGGACCTAACCAAACTTATAAGCTTCCACACAGCAAAGGACACCATAAACAAAATGGAAAGACAACCTACAGACTGAGAGAAAATCTTTGAAAAATATGTGATTGACAAAGGATTAATTTTCAAAATCTAAAAATGGCTTATATAATTCAATGACAAGCAAACCTGCTCAAAAAAATGGACAGATGACTTAAATAGACATTTTTCCAAAGAAGACATACACAGATATATGCCAACAGGTCTATACAAAGATACTTAACATTGCTAGTGATGAAATGAAAAGCAAAACTACAATAAGGTACCATCATTCATAATGATGATCACTGAAAAATACAAATAACAGATGTTAAAGAGGCTGTGGTGAAAAGGGAACATATATCCACTGTTGGTAGTAATGTAAACTGAGGCCATCACTGTGGCAAACAGTGGAAGGTCCTCAAAAAACTAAAAATAAAGTTGCCATCATTTCAGTTCAGTTGCTCAGTCATATCCAACTCTTTCAGACACCATGGACTGCAGAACGTGAGGCTTCCCTGTCCATCATCAACATCCAGAGTTTACTCAAACTCATGTCCATTGAGTCAGTGATACCATTCAACCATCTCATCCTCTGTCATCCCTGTCTCCTCTGCCTTTAATCTTTCCCAGCATCAGGGTTTTTTCAAACAAGTCAGTTCTTTGCATCAGGTGGCCAAATTATTGGAGTTTCAGCTTCAACTTCAGTCCTTCCAATGAACATCCAGGACTGATCTCATTTAGGATGGACTGGTTGGATCTCCTTGCAGTCCAAGGGACTCTCAAGAGTCTTCTCCAACACCACAGTTCAAAAGCATCAATTCTTCAGTGCTCAGCTTTCTTCACAGTCCAACTCTCACATCCATACATGACCACTGGATAAACCATAGTCTTGACTAGATGGACCTTTGTTGGCAAAGTAATGTCTCTGCTTTTCAATATGCTATCTAGGTTGGTCTTAACTTTTCTTCCAAGGAGTAAGTGTCTTTTAATTTCATGGCCAGTGGCAACATCTTCAGTGATTTTTGAGCCCCCCAAAATAAAGTCTGACACTGTTTCCCCAACTATTTCCCATGAGGTAATGGGACAAGATGCCATGATCTTCATTTTCTGAATGTTGAGCTTTAAGCCAACTTTTTCACTCTCCACTTTCACTTTCATCAAGAGGCTCTTTAGTTCTTCTTTGCTTTCTGCCATAAGGGTGTTTTCATCTACATATCTGAGGTTACTGATATTTCTCCCAGCAATTTTGATTCCAGCTTGTGCTTCATCCAGCACAGCATTTCTCATGATGTACTCTGCATATAACTTAAATAAGCAGGGTGACAACATACAGCCTTGATATTCTCCTTTCCTGAATTGGAATCAGTCTGTTGTTCCATGTCCAGTTCTAACTGTTACTTCCTGATCTGTATACAGGTTTCTTAGGAGGCAGGTCAGGTGGTCTGATATTCTCATCTCTTTAAATTTTCTACAGTTTATTGTGATCCACACAGTCAACAGCTTTGGCATAGTCATTAAAGCAGAAGTATATGTTTTCTGGAATTCTCTTGTTTTTTCAATGATCCAACTGATGTTGGCAATCTGATCTCTGGTTCCTTTGCCTTTTCTAAATCCAACTTGGACATCTGGAAGTTCATGGTTAATGTGCTATTGAAGCCTAGCTTGGAGAATTTTGAGCATTACTTTACTAGCATGTGAGATGAGTGCAATTATGCAGTAGTTTGAGCATTCTTTGGCATTGCCTTTCTTTGGGATAGGAATGAAAACTGACCTTTTCCAGTCCTGTGGCCACTGCTGAGATTTCCAAATTTGCTGGCATATTGAGTGCAGCACTTTCACAGCATCATCTTTCAGGATTTAAAATAGCTCAACTGGAATTCCATCACCTCCACTAGCTTTGTTCATAGTGATGCTTCCTAAGGGCCACTTAACTTTGCATTCCAGGATGTCTGGCTCTAGGTGAGTGGTCACACCATCATGATTATCTTGGTTGTGAAGATCTTTTTTGCACAGTTCTGTGCATTCTTGCCACCTCTTCTTAATATCTTCTGTTTTTGTTAGGTCCATATCATTTCTGTCCTTTCTTGTGTCCATATTTGCACAAATGTTCCCATGGTATCTAATTTTCCTGACGAGACCTCTAATCTCCCATTCTATTGTTTTCCTCTATTTCGTTGCACTGATCACTGAGGAAGGCTTTCTTATCTCTCCTTGCTATTCTTTGAAACTCCGCATTTTAATGCGTATATCTTTCCTTTTCTCCTTTGCCTTTCACTTCTCCTTTTTTCAGAGCTATTTGTAAGGCCTCCTCAGACAACCAGTTTGCCTTTTTCATTTCTTTTTCTTGGATTGTCTTGACCTCTGCCTCCTGTATGTTACAAACCTCCATCCATAGTTCTTCAGGTACTCTATCAGATCTAATCCCTTGAATTTATTTCTCACTTCCACTGTACAATCATAAGGGATTTGATTTAGGTCATACCTGAATGGTCTAGTGGTTTTCCCCTACTTTCTTCATTTTAAGTCTGAAGTTGGCTCAGATCAGTTGATGATCTGAGCCATAGTCAGCTCCTGGTCTTATTTTTGCTGACCGTATAGAGCTTCTCCATCTTTGGCTGCAAAGAATATAATCAATCTGATTTTGGTATTGACCATCTGGTGATGACCATGTGTAAAGTTGCCATATGATCCTGCAATCCCACTTCTAGGCATATATCCAAAGAAAACTAATTTGAAATGATACATGCACACTGTGTTCACTGCATTACTATTTACAGTAGTCAAGACATAGAAACAGTCTAAATGTCCATCAACAGATAAATGGAAAAGATGTAGTATATACATAAACATATATAATAGGATACTGAAAGTATACACACACACACAAGCACATATAATGGAACACTGATCAGCCATAAAAGGAATGAAATAATGTAGCATGAAAATTTCAGCAACATGAATGGGCCTAGAGATTATCATGCTAAGTGAAGTAAATCAGGAAGAGAAAGACAAACATCATATCACTTACATGTGGAATCTAAAATATGATACAAATAAACTTATCTACAAAACAGAAACAGACCCACAGAGAGAGCATACCTGTGGTTTCCAAGGGGAAGGAGGGTGGGGGAGGGTGGACTGGGAGTCTGGAGTGAGCACATGGAAACTATTATACAGAGAGTGGATAACAAGATCCTACTGCAGAGCACAGGGAATGGTATTTCATTGTCTGTAACAAACCATAATGACATATAATATGAAAAAGAATAAATGTAGCCTTTGACTGTGTGGATCACAATAAACTGTGGAAAATTCTGAAAGAGATGCGAATATCAGACCACCTGACTTGCCTGTTGAGAAACCTATGTGCAGGTCAGGAAGCAACAGTTAGACTGGACATGAAACAACAGACTGGTTCCAAATAGGAAAAGGAGTAAGTCAAGGCTGTATATTGTCACCCTGCTTATTTAATTTATATGCAGAGTACATCATGAGAAACACTGGGCTGGAAGAAGCACAAGCTGGAATCAAGATTGCTGGGAGAAATATCAATAACCTCAGATATGCAGATGACACCACCCTTATGGCAAAAAGTGAAGAGGAACTCAAAAGCCTCTTGATGAAGGTGAAAGTGGAGAGTGAAAAAGTTGGCTTAAAGCTCAACATTCAGAAAACGAAGATCATGGCATCTAATCCCATCACTTCAAGGGAAATAGATGGGGAAACAGTGGAAACAGTGTCAGACTTTATTTTTGGGGGCTCAAAAATCACTGAAGATGTTGCCACTGGCCATGAAATTAAAAGACACTTACTCCTTGGAAGAAAAGTTAAGACCAACCTAGATAGCATATTGAAAAGCAGAGACATTACTTTGCCAACAAAGGTCCATCTAGTCAAGACTATGGTTTATCCAGTGGTCATGTATGGATGTGAGAGTTGGACTGTGAAAAAAGCTGAGCACCGAAGAATTGATGCTTTTGAACTGTGGTGTTGGAGAAGACTCTTGAGAGTCCCGTGAACTGCAAGGAGATCCAACTAGTCCATTATAAAGGATATCAGCCCTGGGTATTCTTTGGAAGGAATGATGCTAAAGCTGAAACTCCAGTACTTTGGCCACCTGATGTGAAGATTTGACTCATTGGAAAAGACTCTGATGCTGAGAGGGATTGGGGGCAGGAGGAAAAGGGGACAACAGAGGATGAGATGGCTGGATGGCATCACTGACTCAATGGACGTGAGTTTGAGTGAACCCGGGAGATGGTGATGGACAGGAAGGCCTGGCATACTGCAATTCATGGGGTCGCAAAGAGTCGGACAAGATTGAGTGACTAAACTGAACTGAGTCATATATAGCAATGACATACAATATGAAAAAGAATATATATGCACATATATATTCATATATGCATATATAGCATATATACATATATAGCAATCTATATATATGAAACTGAATCACTTTACTATACAGCAGAAATCAACACAACTATACTAAATCAACTACACATCAATAAAATAAATGTTAAAAGTCTTCATTCAATCTCTTTCTTCTAGTCAATTTTAAAAATAATCATTCCAATTAATTCACAGAGTAAATGCAACTCAGACTTAATCTGTTAAGACATTACTGAATTACTCCTGGAAGCCCTAGTTGCTAGCTGAAAGCAGTTCACACTCCTGTATAATAGTGTAGAAGATTCAACTTTACCTGAATAAACTACTAAGTACCAGTTCAGATCGATCATCTTCGTTCCATTTCCTTGTCTACTAACATTGATGTCATGTTCATTCGCCCTATGGAATAGGGAAGAGAAAAAAAAAAAACACAATAGATAGAATTAGGTAAAGACACAAAAAAGTTAACCTCAATTTAGGAGATATGGTTTATGCTGGAAAACCATTCCCAGCTCATGGGGCCTAGTGTCCCTCTATCTTATAAAAATTCAACTTGAATCATGAGTTTCAGTTCTCAAACTGTTTGCAAGGAAGCTGCTGGTGATCAGACATGGGGACAGACCATGGGAGGGTCATATTCCACCAGCAAGAACTTTTTCTTCAGGTAAACTACATGAGGGTCAGAAGAGGAGGCTGAACAAGCTCCACCGCCCGCCCTGGCTCTGGGGGAAGGGGGGGTTCCTGTAGACTTTCAGCACTTTGGGTCAGACCAGGAATCACTCACCAGTCTAAAAGCCACCAATCCTGCAGGACGTAGGCAGCCTGGATCAGGAAACAACAGTCACTCACTCAAACACTGACATTACTGAGCCCTCACACCCCACTCACTAGGATGGGGGAAGGAAAGGCTCCAGAACACAGAGACGGTCCTTCCGGCTTGGTCTGCACCAAGTCCCACAGATGACCACAAGTCAGGGGAGGGCATGCTTCATTTTAATATCTCCAAAAGACATTGTTCTTTTTCTAGAAGCTCTCTGTCATGTACACACAACACCAGTAAAGCTCACTTATTTAGCTCCCCACACAAAAAAATGCTTTTCAATGCAAATCCAGACAAACTGCAAATACAGTAATAATAGTGTAAATGTTGGAGTTTTTCAAATGAAAGAAACTTAACAGGTACTGTGATGGTCAGTTTCCTATGTCAGCTTGGCCAGGCCAGTCTCCAGTGATTCAGACACTGGTCTAGACGTTGCCATGAAGGTATTTTGTGAATGTGGCTCACATCCATCATGAGAATGGAAGTAGAGGGGATCACCCTCAACACTGTGGTGGCCTCATCCAGTCACTCAAAGGCTTGAAGAGAAAAACCTGAGGCTTCCTGGAGCAGAAAGAAATTCTGCCTCAAGACAGCAGGGTCAGCTCCTGCCTGAGGTTCCAGCCTGCAGGCCTGCCTTCCTGATTTCACATTCAGCAATCTAGATCCCACAGCCTCACAGGCCAGTTCTTTAAGATATATATCTTCATATACATACTAAGAATAATGATAAATAAAGTACAAATAATATGTAAATACCAAACTGAGGACACACACGAAAATAAATGTCCTTATTTACCTGAGCTGCGATGTTCATTAGAATAAAGAAAATGATGATAAACCAGTGAGCACCAGCTGTGAAGTAATTCTTGTAGGTCTTACAACCAACTTGTCCCTTTGAATAGTCCTCCAGGGGTAGTTTAACCAGTATATCCTCAGTCTGTGAGGGGAAAAAATGGCAGTGAGAGATAAAACATTAAGTAATTAATCCCCAAATATCAAAAGTTCAACAGTAACTTTCACTGCAAAAAGGTGGGGACACACACAAAACTCATATGCTGGCAGGAGTGAAAGATAATCTGTCTTCTAAAGATGGTGTGGAAATATCTGACAAACCATATATGCATTTATGCTTGAACCCAGCCATCCCACTCCTAGGAATCCATTAGAAAAAAAAAAAAACACACACACACACACGTCATCTGCATGAGGCTATTCACGGTTGCATAGTTTTGCTTAAAGTCAATCAGACTCTCAACACAAGCACACCATACCCAATTCAAGTATAAATGCAGAAGCTTGTTCAAAATAACACACAAAATGATATGGAACTAATGTTTAGCTCTTAATCTTTTGTCACTCAATGATGGAAACATAGAACATAACTGAGCCTCAAAATACTAGCCAAATGCAGTAAATTGAGCTTGCATAGCAAGTTGGAGTAAGGTGAATCTGGGTGGCAGGGGGCAGCACGTGATCAAAATCTATGTGGTTCCTGAATTTCAGAGAGTGATTCCTGAGTGTGGAATGTGAGGGACTAATCTGAACACTTATCAGAATCATCCAGGCTCCTGGGTTTGGATGTCAAGGAGGACCTGTGTATGTATAACCAGAGCAGACTGAACGCCCATGAAGCTACCAAGAGCAGACACATCTGTGCATGTTGCATGATAAGAAACTCACATCATGGTCCTCTGGGGCCACATCTTCCACTGACAGTGTGGAGGACTCTTGAGGCTGGTCTGGAGACTTGGAAGATGGTTCAGACTCCTCAGTCTTCTTCTTTGAAAGGGAGCCAGAATCTATTCCGGATTTCAGGAGGAACTCAGTGTAGGGCCCCTTTTGCACCATTTCACCCTAAGATTAAAAAAAAAAAATTGAAAGGCATGTATTTGCATTTGGTAATATCAATCTAATATAAATGCTAATCAAGAGAAGTAAAGGGAACTTAAGTTATGAGTTTTGTAAGAAAGTGATCATTAGGTCTGAAATTCTGGTGGACAAATCTAGTTCAGTTCAGCTTGACACAGTACTGAGCATTGTGTTCTCTGCCAAACCCTGTGTTAGGTGCTGGGGGATATGAAAGAAATGTGTGCTCATGTGTTAAAGATGGAGACCATTAACATAAAAAAATGGCAGGCCACTCCAGTATTCTTGCCTGGAAAATCCCATGGACAGAGGAGCTGGGTGGGCTATAGTCCATGGGGTTGCAAAGAGTCAGGCATGACTGAGCAACTAAGAAACAACATGTTTGAGAAATCTGAGCCCCACATTCCTAGGGGAGTGGAGAATCTACACATGGAACTACTTCTAGGGAGATAGAGGTTCTGCATTTTAATAATCTTTCCCAGAGTAGAAGTTCACTTGATAAGTGAGGGATCTGGCCACGGGCCTGTGGAGTAGACAAGGGTTTAGGACACTGTTGCTGAGGCCCAGAGGCAAACAAGCCAAGACTGAAGCATCAACCAACCAGTAAGCCTGAAATATTCTCATTTATCTCCAGTCCACCGCCAACCATGCTACGAGTTGCGGATTGAATGGTGGCCCCCAAAAAGTATGTTCAAGCCCTAAGCATGGCATCTGTGGATATGATATTATTTAGATATAGGCTCTTTACAGATGTAATCAAGTTAAGATGAGATCATACTGGAACAGGGTGACCCTACATCCAGTAATACTGATGTCCTTATGAGAAGAGACCCAGACAGACACGGGGAAAATGGCCATGGAACATCAGAGGCAGAAACCACAGTGCTGCAGCTGGAAGCCAAGGAAAACCAAGGGAAGCAGATGAGCACCAGAGACTGGAGGGGAGGACTCTCTGCTGGAGTCTTCAGAGAGAGCACGGCCCTGCCAGCGCCTGGATTTGGGACCCATAGCCTCCAGATAGGGGAAATGACAAACTTCTTTTAAGTCACCCAGTTTGCGGTGCTTTGTTACAGCAGCTCTAGAAACTGACATCCTAGCTTAAGCCCATGCTGCTGTCTCCTCAGCTTTACTAAAAGACTTGTAACTGCTTTTGCCGTCCCCTTTCCAGTGCATCAGAGGACTCTCTTAATTCCCACAGCAGACCACATCCCTCCTCTGCTCTGGACCATCCAAGGGTTCCATCCCACTTCCAGTCCTCTGCCCATTGCTCAGAGACCAGCTCCCTCCCGTCCCCCTGCTCACTCTCCTCAGACACGCTGGTCTTCCTACTGTTCCTCCAGCCTGCTAGGTCAGCTCCTTCCTGAGGACCCCCTGCCTCAGATTCACTTCCCCAGGTGACTGTGTGGCTTCCACCTGCATGTCACTCAGACCCCATGAGGCAGCAGCTCCTCAGATAGGCCAAGATGTCACCCTTTCTGTCACATCCTCCCCATAACAACAGGAGCCCTGTGAAGGCAGGGCCTTGTCCTCCTGCCGCACAGGCCCCCACACGTATCAGGCACATAGAGACCTGGGCAGGGAGACCAGAAACTGGAGACACCAGTAGCGAGGACGTCTCTGAACCGGGTGCTTAGCTACCCAGTCTCGCTTCTGGAGTTAATGGAAGATGCTGTTTAGCAAACTGCGTTTGACTATCACATGGTTACAAACGGTCTTAGTATCTGTAATTTCCAAACTAGTATACTTTGACTTAAATCCTGGAAGAGAAAAACAAAATCTTGTACATAAAATAGCATTATTATCCTTAACAAATATCATTAGAACAGTGATGACTCAGTAATTCTATGGTAGCACTTTTATACACTTTAGGGTTTCTGTGGCTTACAGCATAATAGTGACATTTCTATGGTCTTTTAATTCATCCTCAGAGGCACAAGTACCACCAGCTCTGGGAAAAAGGGGGCAAAAACTGAGGGAGAAGAGGGCATTTATCATGAATCTGAGGAGAGTGACCTATTGAGAGGATCTGACCTTCAACACAGTGCTAGCAAGCTCCACAGATTTCTAGAAAATACTTACATTTTCCAATGTCACAATCTCACTTGCAGCTTTTAGGTACTGCAACTGATGAGTCACTAAAATTGTGATCTTATCTTTCAATGCTTGGCAAATACACCTACAAATATAAAAGGTATAGCATGCAAAAGCACATTAATGGGGATACTCCAAAGTAAAAACTTATACTTTTAAAGCATAGTGAGACAAAGACAACACATTAGTCAAAGATCTGTAGTTTAAATACCAAATAAATGACAAAATTTAATACAAACATAAATCAATGAATTTGGCAAGGTCTTCAAATTCATCAGCAGCAAACTTGACTCCAGCTCCACTAAAAAAAATTCTATGAAACGAGTCACCAACCTAGGTTCAATGAATGATACTGGATGCTTGGGGCCGGTACACTGGGACGACACAGAGGGATGGTACGGGGAGGGAGGAGGGAGGGGGGGTTCAGGATGGAGAACACGTGTATACCTGTGGTGGATACATGTTGATGTATGGCAAAACCAATACAATATTGTAGAGTAATTAACCTCCAATTAAAATAAATAAATTTATTTTTTAAAAAAATTCTAAAAAGCAGTCCAGTGAAGGAGGTACCAAGAGCTAAATTCTTTTGCCTAAAACTCAGCTTAGAATTTTTATATTTCATAAGGAAAAGCAATTGAGCAACACTGAGATTCCAAAACTCAACTGAACTAAAACACTGTTATTTCTATGTGAGAATAGAACAGGAATCTATGTCATATAAAAATGGTACAGGATGCTCGGGGCTGGTGCACTGGGATGACCCAGAGGGATGGTACGGAGAGGGAGGTGGGAGGGGGGGTTCAGGATGGGGAACATGTGTACACCCGTGGCAGATTCATGTTAATGTATGGCAAAACCAATACAATATTGTAAAGTAATTAGCCTCCAATTAAAATAAATAAATTTATATTAAAAAAACAAAATAAAATTATTTAACTCCTTGAAAAAAAAGTGTACATTTTTAGGCAGTTTTTTGTGTGATTATTTATGATTTATGATGTACAGATTAATGACAAAAATGAATAGTTTCTTGATAACCTTTGCCAGAGTGCATATTTTAGACCCTTCCCCCCAAATAATATTAGACAGAAAATGAACGCTGGCGTGGCCTCCATCAGTCTCTTCAACATTCCCAGTCCCATTCAGGAAGCAATTCTTCTTTCATTAGGACTGAACATCTTCCAAACACGGAAAGGAAAGAATAGAATCCAAATGGCCCAAATCGGAGTGGAAATCAACCAACAAATCAAAAGACAAACCAATTCTCTTAGCCAAGACCCCTGTGTGGTCAGACCACCCAAGATGGCTCTTCTCGTCTCCTCTCTACATCCTCTGCCTGACCAGTGCCTGCTTCAACTACATCTCCTCATGTGACTGACCTTCCGATATGCTTGTCCCAGAGCCCAGCAAATGGCTGTTCTAGCTTTAGATCAGAACCCTCCACTATGCTTGTCAAAGGGCCAGGAGGGGCATGACCCTCTGCTGGTTTCCATGGTAACCAACAAGCCAACTGGATGTCAATTCCCCTGAAACTGGTAATTACCTCCTGCCTGTTTAGAGCAACAGCTGCCACCAAGTTCTGCCGAGGTGTAACCCAACAATCCCCTCACTATCCCTCACTTTATTTACTGTGTCCTTTCACAGTAACCCCTCAATCTACTCCTCATTTTAAATGCAGACTCCAAGGGACTCAACCCCAGTTTCATCCCACTGGGTCCAAACCCCTCCAGGAAGTTATTGCCTGGGTCCAGGACCCTGGTGACTGGGCAGGGCTCCAGAGAGGTAACCTGGGAGCCCAAGCCCCTTGCAGAGCAAATCTCAGGAACAAGGGCCAGAGCTCAGCCGGTGAGTGAGTCAGATGGAGTCTGGAGGCAGCAGGCTGCAGCTCAGTCCCTCTCATGAGACTGATGACATCAGACAAGCTACTAAACCTCAGTTTCTCCATCTCAAACAACATCAATGACAACTCACCCCCATGTTCTGAGAAATCAAACCACCAATCTGCCCAGTAAAGGTCAGCCCCCATCCCCACTCCTCCCTAACCATGGGCCATCATGTGCTTTGGACTCAGGACAGAAAAGTCCTAAGGGGACACTCTGGACACTGGGTCTGTGATCAGAAGCAAGACCTCAGGATGTAGACACAAACACCATCGCTTCATTAAGTCCAAAAGGATTCATTTTTACCTTTTGAGATGTCTTAGTTTAATGTTTGTACCTAAGTTTCATGATGAATAAGCCCTCTTCAGTCTTAGTACTAAAGCTTTTTTTTTTTTTTAATCTCCTCACCTTTTTTTCTTTAAATTTTAAAATCTTTCATTCTTACATGTGTTCCCAAACATGAACACCCCTCCGACCGACCTCCCTATAACATCTCTCTGGGTCATCCCCATGCACCAGCCCCAAGCATGCTGTATCCTGCGTCAGACATAGATTAGCGATTCAATTCTTACATGATAGTATACATGATAGGATGCCATTCTCCCAAATCACCCCACCCTCTCCCTCTCCCTCTGAGTCCAAAAGTCCGTTATACACATCTATGTCTTTTTTGCTGTCTTGCATACAGGGTCGTCATTGCCATCTTTCTAAATTCCATATATATGTGTTAGTATACTGTATTGGTGTTTTTCTTTCTGGCTTACTTCACTCTGTATAATCGGCTCCAGTTTCATCCATCTCATCAGAACTGATTCAAATGAATTCTTTTTAATGGCTGAGTAATACTCCATTGTGTATATGTACCACAGCTTTCTTATCCATTCACCTGCTGATGGACATCTAGGTTGTTTCCATGTCCTGGCTATTATAAACAGTGCTGCGATGAACATTGGGGTACATGTGTCTCTTTCAATTCTGGTTTCCTCGGTATGTATGCCCAGCAGTGGGATTGCTGGGTCATAAGGGAGTTCTATTTGCAATTTTTTAAGGAATCTCCACACTGTTCTCCATAGTGGCTGTACTAGTTTGCATTCCCACCAACAGTGTAGGAGGGTTCCCTTTTCTCCACACCCTCTCCAGCATTTATTGCTTGCAGATTTTTGGATCACAGCCATTCTGACTGGTGTGAAGTGGTACCTCATTGTGGTTTTGATTTGCATTTCTCTAATAATGAGTGATGTTGAGCATCTTTTCATGTGTTTGTTAGCCATCCGTATGTCTTCTTTGGAGAAATGTCTATTTAGTTCTTTGGCCCATTTTTTGATTGGGTCATTTATTTTCCTGGAATTGAGCTGCATAAGTTGCTTGTATATTTTTGAGATTAGTTGTTTGTCAGTTGTTTCATTTGCTATTATTTTCTCCCATTCAGAAGGCTGTCTTTTCACCTTGCTGATATTTTCCTTTGTTGTGCAGAAGCTTTTAATTTTAATTAGATCCCATTTGTTTATTTTTGCTTTTATTTCCAGAATTCTGGGACGTGGATCATAGAGGATCCTGCTGTGATTTATGTCGGAGAGTATTTTGCCTACGTTCTCCTCTAGGAGTTTTATAGTTTCTGGTCTTACATTTAGGTCTTTAATCCATTTTGAGTTTATTTTTGTGTGTGGTGTTAGAAAGTGACCTAGTTTCATTCTTTTACAAGTGGTTGACCAGTTTTTCCAGCACCACTTGTTAAAGAGATTGTCTTTACTCCATTGTATATTCTTGCCTCCTTTGTTGAAGATAAGGTGTCCATATGTGTGTGGATTTATCTCTGGGCTTTCTATTTTGTTCCATTGATCTATATTTCTGTCTTTGTGCCAGTATCATACTGTTTTGATGACTGTGGCTTTGTAGTAGAGCTTGAAGTCAGGCAAGTTGATTCCTCTAGTTCCATTCTTCTTTCTCAAGATTGCTTTGGCAATTCTAGGTTTTTTGTATTTCCATACAAATCTTGAAATGATTTGTTCTAGTTCTGTGAAAAATATGGCTGGTAGCTTGACAGCGATTGCATTGAATTTGTAAATTGCTTTGGGTAGTATACTCATTTTCACTATATTGATTCTTTGGATCCATGAACATGGTATATTTCTCCATCTATTAGTGTCCTCTTTGATTTCTTTCATCAGTGTTTTACAGTTTTCTATATATAGGTCTTTAGTTTCTTTAGGTAGATATATTCCTAAGTATTTTATTCTTTTTGTTGCAATGGTGAATGGAATTGTTTCCTTGATTTCTTTTTCTACTTTCTCATTATTAGTGTATAGGAATGCAAGGGATTTTGTAACTGTTTCTCCTTAATTTATAATTACTTGCCAATTGTCCCTGAAAGTGGTTGTAAATCAAATCTGATAGGCTGCTATGTCTAAGATAGAGCAACCCAAAAGTTGTAAAATGTTTTCTTCCTAATATTCCATCACATATAATGTAATATAAGTAATTCCAAAGAGACCAACTAATGGCTTTGAATTTTTTCTAAATAATACTTTTATTAAGCATTATTTATTTAGCATTATTATTGAGGACTGTGGGAAGACAGAGGGCACAGGCACTCCTTGGAGGAGCAGGAGGCAAAGCCAGGACACACCTTTCACCTTCCTTCTGTGTCCTGGTGCACTGCTCCCTGGCTCTGGGACAGAGGGACCAGTAGGTACAGATAGACAGGGTGAGAAAGGAGCCCCACAGAGGCAGGATAGCTGGACACCAAGTGAGTAAGAGGACGAGCTGGAAAGACTGATGGGGGCAGATGGCAAATAAGCCTGTTCTCTGAGGACCTGGAACTGCTTCCTGAATGTGGGGTGGGGAGGTGGTGGCCTGTGAAGGGCTGGACCAGGACAGTGAGCTGTGTAGACAGGAGGGCATGCTGTATAGACAGGAGGGTGTGCTGTGTAGACAGCAGTGTGGCTGTCTGATCAGGACAGACCTGAAGAGCTGATGACCAGGAGGTGAGGGTCTGGTAATGTGGGGCTGAAACACGTTGGGATCCATAGCATGGTGAGACAGCATCAGTTCACCTAAGGCCTCTCACCTTCTTTAAGTCACAGAACCCACTTAGTGTTCAAGCATAAAGCAGTAAAACTTTAACAGCCTTGGATATAGCCTCACTACTGAAGGAAATGCTTAATGTCAAGTAGAAGTACAATTCATTAACTTTTAATAAAAGCCTCCAGCTGTCATTTCTGCTTCTATTCAGCACTTACTATCCTGTGTTGAAACTCTCTAAAGCTTGACTTTGCTGACCTTTACCCAGGCATCTGTCTTAACAAGCTCCACATAGACACAGGTTCCTCAGAGGCAGAAATAAGAGCTGGGCATCCTAGTCTCCCTTATTCTGCCAAGTGTGGTCCTTCCCCTCTTCTAGCTCACCGTCCTCCTTGTAAACCAAGAGGTTCTGTGCAGGGACATCTGTAAGGGTATCTAACTCAGTGGACACAGCAGGGTGTTAATGAGTGCAGCTAGAAGGCTCACTGGCTTTAATAGGGTGAACAGCAAGGGAACTAACTCTGGGGGGAGATGTGGAGGCTGTTTCAGCAAAAGCAAGTTCATGAGCCTTGCAAGGAGGCCAATTTAGACTCCATCAAAGGCCTCAGTCAGTATATGTTAAGACATATTATACACAGAAAAGCATCGTAATTGTTCTACTTCAGGGGTTCTATGGCCAAGCAAGAGCCACTGACACCAAATTCCAGAATCACAAATTGAGAGTCAGGATTTAAGAAAGATTCTAGATAACTAGATTCACTTAAGTTAACCCGGTATTGTGGGTCTAAGTATTAATTCCACAAGCATCCATGAAGCGCCATTAAATGATTGAAGCCATACTCTGATATCGAGTATGGCTCTGATAAGTTATTCCTGAATTCTAGACTTTGCTAAGTATTTTCAGACCTACAGAATAATAAGCATAAGCTACGACTGAAGCGACTTAGCAGCAGCAGCAACAGCAACAGGGCCTTTCCATGGAAGCTCTATGTCAGTACTGAAAACTTTGTACCTTCTAATGTGCCTTAAATGATGAGGGAATGATGGAAGAAAAGAACTGGCAGCTGTTAGGGACCAAATGACGGGCTCTAGGACCTGAGTCATGTTTACCAGAAAGAGACAGGACATGCGCTCATCCTGCCTGGCCAATCATGTAACGCCAGCTACTCCTGTAACTGAGACAAAGAACTGCCTGTATATAAGCCTCCATACTCCTTTGTTCGGGGTTCTAGTCGGATTCCACTGTGCTGGATGAGACTTGGGCCCTAGCGCGCTAGAAATAAACTCCCTTCTTGCCTTTGCATTACTGTGGTGGACTTGCTATCTTGGTCGGTTCGGAGATATGGGCTCGGTGCATAACATTTGGGGGCTCGTCGGGATCTCTGTCCCACTGGGGAGGACAACTCTCCTGGTAGAAGGGAGTAACCTCGTTAGGAGATAAGAGCTCTGAGCACCGGTGATAACGTTGCAGAAGCCCAGATTAAGTCCGGGACCCAGTATCGTACTGGGGAGGCATCTGGGTGTAAAGTGCAGAGGCAAGTCCAGCGTGAGGCCGAGTCCCCGGTAGCGTACCGGGAGGGCAGCTGGCACTGAGGACGTCCTCATGGTAAGACACTTGCAAGTAGAGAAGGGGTTTCTAGTGCTATAAAGAGGACTGAAAGTAATATTGAAAGTTGGAATCTGTTTGTTGTGTCGTTTCTGTGTCTCTGTGTGCTGGCACTGTCCGTGTGAGTCTCGTTGTTTGTGTTCTTTGTACCCATGGGGCAAACTACTTCTACTCTGCTGTCTCTGATGACTGACCACTTCTCTGATTTCAAGTCTAGAGCTCAGAATCTTTCGTTACTGGTGAAGAAGAGCAAACTGGTGACTTTCTGTTCTGCCGAGTGGCCCACCTTTGACGTCGGATGGCCACAAGAGGGAACCTTCAATCCCCAAATTATCCAGGCAGTTAAAGAGAGGGTGCTTACTCCTAGTCCTGCCGGGCACCCAGATCAGACTCCCTACATTCTGGTCTGGCAGGATCTAGTGAGAAACCTGCCAGAATGGCTTAAACCCTTTGTTCTCACTCCTTCTAAACCTCCTAAACCTCCCCGTCCCTCTTCCCCAACTCCAATCTCGCCAAGCCCACAGGTGCTAGTCATGAAGGCTTCCGAAGAAAAGGAAGGAAAAAAGGACGAGAATCGACCAAAGCCGGTCTTCCAGGAATCTTCTCTGTATCCTAATCTGATAGATCTGGAGACCGAATTGTTCCCACCCCCGTATGCAGATCCACATCTGCCCTTGCTTCCACAGGTTCCACAGGTTTCATCGGGAGAAGCCCGGAGGAGAACCGAGCCTTCAGCTCCTCCCAGAGAAGGGGGCCCCACCCAGGGAACTCAGGGAAGAACAAGGGAAATGGCCAGCGTAGCAGAAGAAGAAGACCCAGAAGTCCCCTCCTCCACCGTTCATGCGTTTCCGGTCCGGGCGGGGCCAGCCAGAGAGGGTGAAGAGTGGACATATCAGTATTGGCCCTTCTCCACTAGTGATTTGTACAATTGGAAAACCCAGACTCCCTCCTTCTCTGAAAAACCACAGGGTCTTATTGATCTTTTAGAGTCTATCCTTTTTACTCACAGTCCCACTTGGGATGATTGTCAGCAACTGTTACAGGTGCTTTTCACTACAGAGGAGCACGAGCAGATCCTGTCAGAAGCTCAGAAGAATGTGCCAGGGGTGGATGGGAGGCCCACAATACAGCCTAACCTCATTGAGGAGGGATTCCCCTTGGTGCGACCCAACTGGGACTTCGAACGCGCTGAAGGTAGGGAGCGTCTCCGGGTATACCGCCAGACTCTTATGGCCGGCCTTAGAGTGGACGCCAGGAAGCCAACTAATTTGGTCAAAATAAATTCAGTGAGGCAGGAGCCAAATGAGAGCCCAGCAGCCTTCCTTGAAAGGATAATGGAAGCTTTGAGACAGTATACCCCCATGGACCCACAGGCAGATGAGTCACGAGCGGCAGTTATGTTAGCATTTGTAAATCAAGCAGCCCCTGATATTAGAAGAAAGTTACAAAAGATAGAGAGGTTAAGTGAACAATCCTTGCAAGATCTAGTGAGGGCAGCCGAGAGAGTTTTTAATCATAGAGAGACCCCAGAAGAGAGAGAGGACCACATTAGAAGAGAAGAAAGAGAATTTAGAGCTGAAGAAAACCATAAAAATCAAAAAGAGCTGGCCCAGATATTTTTGCTGGGGTTGAAAACAAAAACAGTTTCCAAAAAGGGAAAAAATTGGACTCAAAAACTGAAGAAAAAATGACAAGGCGTAAGCTTGAAAAAAACCAATGTGCGTTTTGTAAAGAGTTTGGACATTGGAAAGATAAATGCCCCAAGAAAAACCTAAAAGAGGGGCCCAAGAACCCCAAGAACGAGACTCCCTCTCCAGACAGTCATATCCTCTACACGGGTGAGGATAGCGACTAGGGGGGTCAGGGCTTGAAGCCCCTCCCCGAGTCCTGGGTAACTATAAATGTGGAGGGGAAACCGGTTGGCTTCATGGTGGACACGGGAGCCCAATACTCAGTCTTAAACCAAAAAGATGGACCCATGTCTAAGAAAAGTAGCTGGGTGCAGGGAGCAACCGGGACTAAACGATATGGATGGACTACAAAAGGGCATGTGAACTTGGGGGCCCACCAGGTAACCCATTCTTTTCTGGTGATACCTGAGTGTCCAGCACCCTTGTTGGGAAGGGATTTACTGTCTAAAATGAATGCCCAAATTCATTCTGACCACGGACAAGTGTCGGTTTTAGATGGGACCGGGCATCCTCTTCAGGTCTTGTCTCTGGCATTAAAAGATGAATACAGACTCTACTTGCCAGAGGCCCCAGCGACAATAAGCCCCGAAGTACAACCATGGGTTCAAAGATACCCTCAGGCCTGGGCTGAAACAGCAGGAATGGGACTGGCCAAACAGAGGCCCCCTATATTGTGGAACTGAAAGCCAGTGCTTCCCCGGTGAGGGTACGGCAGTATCCCATGAGCCAAGAGGCTCGACAAGGAATTACTCCTCGTATACAACACCTCATAGATGCTGGGGTCCTGAAAAGGTGCCGGTCCCCATGGAACACTCCCCTGTTGCCTGTGAAAAAGCATGGGGGAACTGATTTTAGACCGGTTCAAGATCTACGAGAAGTCAACAAATGGGTGAGTGATATTCATCCTACTGTTTCTAACCCTTATATATTGCTAAGCAACTTGCCTCCAAACTACATTTGGTATACTGTTTTAAATTTAAAAGATGCCTTTTTCAGTTTGCCTCTTGCCCCCTCAAGCCAAGAGATCTTTGCCTTCGAATGGCAGGAAGACGGTGGTCAGACCCCTGTGCAGCTGACATGGACTCACTTACCACAGGGTTTCAAAAACTTGCCCACGTTATTTAATGAGGCCCTGGACGAAGACCTCCATGAGTATCGGGTTGAACACCCTACCATTGTTTTATTACAGTATGTTGATGACCTTATGCTGGCAGCGGCTACAGAGAAAGAGTGCCAAGAGGCAACAGGTGACCTCCAAACCTTGGGGACTTTAGGTTACAGGGCCAGTGCCAAAAAGGCCCAGATTGCCAAGCAAGAGGTCACATATCTCGGTTATAAGATAAAACAGGGCCAGAGGTGGCTAACACAGGCTATGAAAGAAACCATCCTCCAGATCCCTGAGCCGGCTAACCCTAGACAAGTGAGAGAATTTCTGGGAACTGTGGGATATTGCCGGTTATGGATCTTGGGGTTTGCAGAAAATGCCAGGCCCCTATATGAAGGGACCAAAGAAAACAAGGACTGGAAATGGACTGAGCCAATGAAAGAGGCCTTCCAAGAGCTCAGGTGAGCCTTGCTAGAAGCTCCTGCCCTTGCCCTCCCTGATCCATCTAAGCCTTTCCAATTATTTGTAGATGAAAAGTGAGGGATAAGAAAAGGGGTACTAACACAGAGATGGGGACCATGGAAGCGACCTGTAGCTTACCTTTCCAAGAGACTGGACCCAGTGGCAGCCGGATGGCCACCTTGCCTCCGTATCATCGCGGCCACCGTGCTCTTAGTCCACGATGCTGATAAACTGACTTATGGACAGAGACTCTTGGTCTACACTCCTCATGCCATAGCAAGAGTTTTAAAGCAACCCCCAGGTAAATGGATTTCTAATGCCCGCTTGACGCACTACCAGGCCTTGCTACTTGACACCCCACGGATTCATTTCCAAATACCCTGCACTCTAAATCCGGCCACTCTTTTGCCCAATCCAGAGGAAAATAACTCCCTCCATGATTGTGATGAGATACTGGCCAGGGTAACAGCAATACGAAAGGATGTAACCGATACTCCACTGGATAACAGTGAGCTAAAATGGTTCACAGATGGCAGCAGTTATGTGAAAGATGGACAGAGATGGGTGGGAGCCGCAGTAGTAGATGACTCTAGACAGACAATATGGGCAGAGGCCCTTCCCCCGGATACCTCAGCACAAAAGGCAGAGTTAATTGCCCTGATTCAAGCATTAGAGAGAGCCAAAGGAAAAAGAATAACTATTTTCACTGACAGTCACTATGCTTTTGGCACGGTACACATCCAAGGCCCGATATATCGGGAAAGGGGGTTTTTGACAGCTGAAGGAAAAGAAATTAAAAATTTGCCTGAAATCCATAGACTTTTAGAGGCTGTACAGATGCCTCGGGCTGTGTCAATAGTACACGTACCTGGACATCAGAAAGGTGACAGCCCCATGGCACGAGGGAATCGTGCCGCAGACCTGGCAGCTCGAAAAGTAGCTGATGAAGATTTCATCACCCCTGTGTTGGCGATCGGACTTCCACCTCCAGGTATGGGAACTCTGCCCCCAACCCCTGAGTATTCATCCACAGACCTTGCTTGGATCCAAGAACACACCAACCTTCAAAAAGGTGAAGATGGATTGTACCGAGACTCAGATGGCTACTTGATACTCCCCGCTCAGTTGGGATGGCAACTATGTGAGCATTTACACTTGTCTACTCATCTGGGAGAAAAGAAGACTCTGATGCTCTTTCAAACTGCGTGCCTGCGATTTCCCCGGCACCAGACAACTATAAAGAACATAGTGCATGCTTGTAAGGCATGTCAACAGATGAGGCCAGGAAAAAGACAATATGCAGGACTGAGGTATCAGGAAAAAAGACCAAGGCAACACTGGGAAATAGATTTCACCGAGGTAAGGCCAGGCAAGTATGGTTACCGGTACTTGTTAGTGTTGGTGGGTACCTTCTCAGGGTAGGTGGAGGCTTTTCCTACAAAGGGAGAAACCGCGATGATAATGGTGAAAAAGATTTTAGAAGAAATAGTTCCCAGGTTTGGCCTGCCGGTGACCATCGGCTCTGATAATGGACCTGCTTTTGTGAGTCAAATAGTTCAGAGCCTTGCCCTAGCCCTGGGGACTAAATGGAAGTTACATTGTGAATACAGTCCACAGAGCTCAGGGCAAGTAGAAAGAATGAATCGGACCCTAAAAGAAACTTTAACTAAATTGGCTATAGAGACTGGCGGGGATTGGGTGACCCTCCTTCCCTTCGCCCTCTTCGGTGCACGTAATACTCCTTATCAACTTAATCTGACCCCATTTGAAATTCTGTATGGGAGACCTCCCCCTGTATGTCCAATATTTGAAGGGAAGAAACTACCGCCTCCCATGTTGGGACAATTCCAAGAGGCCTTGATGGCCTTAAGCAAGGTGCACTCTCATGTCTGGAAACTGCTCCGGGAAATACATGTGGGTCAAAATAAGGAAACTATTCCCTCACATGACATTGGCCCAGGAGATTGGGTATGGGTCAAAAGGCACCAAACCAAGGCACTAAAACCCAAATGGAAGGGTCCTTATGTTGTTCTTCTTACCACCCCAACTGCCCTAAAGGTCGACAGTATCGGGCCTTGGGTGCATTGCAATCACGTACGCCCAGCTACTTCAGCAGAGCAGGAAGACACTAAAAAAGAATGGGAAGCGTCTCTGCACTCGTCCAACCCCCAAAGGCTGAAGCTCTGGCATCATCGACAGGACCAAGACAACTCGTCTGGACCATCTTATAGATGACCATGTTACTCTGCTCCGAAGCTGCCAGCGTGAACCCGCACCAACCCGTCAGAATCACCTGGAAACTGCAAAATGGACTAACACGTGAGATGCTTAACTCCACCACCGCAATACATCCACCAAATACTTGGTGGCCAGACTTATACTTTGACCGTAAGCCGGTGGTAAATGTACCCTGAAAGAGGGGCAAGCTCTGGAATCATGCATTCTGGGCATGTCCAGGTGTGCCCAGGCATAACTGGAAGATCTGTGGGGGGATACAGGACTCTTATTGTAAATCTTGGGACTGTGTAACTTCCAGTGATGGGTTGGACACTCCAGGGTATAGACGGTGGGATGTAGGAAATCGGGACTTGCTTAACTTCTCATTTGTAGGACCTGTACCTCCGTACTCTGATTGGGAAAAGGATCATAACTTTGCCCAGGTAAAAATAAGGTTTAACATTGACAAAGCAACAAAGAAAAGGCCTGGGTCAACAGGATATCATGGGGGCTTCAGACCAGAACTGACGGGTTCCCATACCGGGAGTATTATAATGAGATCATTGTTGTGAGTCAAGTTTTAGAACCGGTACAAATGTATAGTATCAGTCCAAACCCCTTTGAACAGGTCCATGCAACTCTCTACCCGACAACCTCCCTACCTACATCCCAGGGACCAACAAAATACCCAGAGGCGGGCCCCCTTGCTAAACTCAGACAAACAGATCCACTATGGAAATTAATAAAGGCAGCTTATGCTCCCTTAAATCAAACCCATCCTGAGGCAACTAAATCCTGTTGGTTATGTTACAACTTAATTCCCTTTTATTACGAGGCAGTAGGCCTCAACGCCTCTTACGACCTGGCCAACAGCACTGATCCTCTTCAATGTCAATGGGGAGACCAAAAAGTAGGCCTTACAATGAGAGAGTTATGGGGAAAAGGGTTATGTATGGGCAAGGTATTATCAGAGAGGTCTCCTCTGTGTGCGCACGTTGTTGAGCCTATGGACTTGCCCATAGCCAGGTGGCTAATACCACGGATGGGAGGATGGTGGGTCTGTTCACACATGGGGCTAACTCCATGCTTACACAGCTCAATCTTTGATCCCAAAGAAAAATTCTGTGTTATGGTAGCAGTCATGCCAAAGATTCTGTACCAACCAGAGGAAACAATATATGATTACTGGGCCCAAAAATTGACCCTAAATCCTCAAGAAAGAACTTACAAAGTGAAGAGAGAACCTCTTACTGCCATAACCATAGCAACTATGTTCAGTCTTGGAATAGCCGGGGCTGGACAGGAATAACAGCTTTGTCCCTGCAAAGCCAAGGATTTAACTCCCTGAGAGCGGCCACAGATGAGGACATCACCTGTATAGAGCAATCTATTAGTCATTTGGAATCATCTTTAACTTCACTATCTGAAGTAATTCTGCAAAACAGAAGAGGATTAGATCTGCTCTTTCTGCAACAGGGGGGACTCTGTGCTGCCCTAGGAGAAGAGTGTTGTTTTTATGCTGATCACACAGGAATAGTTACAGAATCTATGGCCAAAGTAAGAGAGGGACTAGCCCAACATAAACGAGAATGTGAGGATCAACAAGGATGGTTTGAGTCTTGGTTTCAACAATCCCCTTGGTTGACCACCCCAATCTACCTTGCTGGGACCCCTGCTAGTACTTCTACTGATGCTTACCTTTGGCCCATGTATTATCAATAGACTTGTAGCCTTTGTAAAGGAACGCATAAATACAGTACAGCTGATTGTGCTTCGGCAACAATATCAAACTGTGTCTCAGGACCAAGAGGAAGATTACTCTATATGATCTAAGGACAGGGGGGAATGTTAGGGACCAAATGATGGGCTCTAGGACCTGAGTCATGTTTACCAGAAAGAGACAGGATATGCGCTCATCCTGCCTGGCCAATCATGTAACGCCAGCTACTCCTGTAACTGAGACAAAGAACTGCCTGTATATAAACCGCCATACTCCTTTGTTCGGGGCTCTAGTTGGATTCCACTGTGCTGGATGAGACTTGGGCCCTAGCGCGCTAGAAATAAACTCCCTTCTTGCCTTTGCATTACTGTGGTGGACTTGCTCTCTCGGTCAGTTCGGAGATACAGGCTCGGTGCATAACAGCAGCCAAGTATCAGATTTCAGAGTTCCACTCTATGATTTAAAAATCGGATATCATCTTTCTAATTCCTGGGGTGTGGATCCATCCACAGCATCTGGATCCATCAGCTGCAAGTCACAGGGTGGAATCTGCTGTCTATCCCTGACTCCCTAAAGCACGGACTCCACTGTGCTCCACACACTAGAAGCACCTGCTGTATGTTCCTGTCCTGACCTCATCATGATGTAAGATTTCTTTATGATGGATCTTCTGTGGAGGGAAGGGAGGAACACCAGGGCAGTGAGAGCTGAGTCTCCTGGAGCACAAAGGCTTTCCTGAGCTCCCTTCCCTGATCCCTACAGGGCTCTTGGAAAGAAGAAATGATAGAAAACAGGAGCAAACTCACTGTTCGAACAAGTGTCTGCTGACTTCTACATCCACTGCGCTGAGCGGATCGTCCAGGAGGTAGATGTCTGCATCTTGATACACGGCTCTAGAAAATGTAGAGAGATGTCAGGAGAGGATGCTTCACACTCCCTGGGTCTCATCTCTGAATCATGATGGTGTCCAACAACTCCAGGTTCTTTCCAGGAGCCCAGGGGAAGGGCCAAGACCCTGCTTCACACAGGCTCACCCTGTGAGCGGGGTCTGCATGCTCATGCCCACTAGGAGCTGCCGAGGAGGAGGGGCGGATGGCAACTGAAACCCCATTTACCTGGCGAGGCTGACCCGGGTTTTCTGTCCTTCACTCAGTGGGGTTCCTCCATCTCCTATCACAGTTTGATCTCCTTCCTTCAGATTCTGCAAATGCTATAAGGAGATAGAAAAGGGAAAAAAGAAAAAGACTTAAAATGTGTTCTCCTGCCATCCTAACCTTTCAGCAGCTGTTCTCCTCACAAGTGTTTGATCAATGTTAATGGGCTTATTTTATAGTGAATAACGATAACCTTGAACATTAAAAAAACAAACCTCTCAGGGTTTTTTATCTTTTCTTCATTCTGTAGTTTTCCATAGCATTTATGCATTTGACCATTTTAACAGATATTTACTGAGGACTGACTACATGCTAGGCATTGTTCTGGGCACAGTGAATTCAGCCACGAGGAAACAAAGCCCCTACAGTTTCTTTCCATGTTGAGTGCAAGAACTAAGGATGAGAAGGAAAAGGAAGTCGAATGGAGAGTGAAGGAGGGAAGTAAGTCCGCACTTGGCGGGGGAGGGCTCTGCTCAGAGGGGATGTGAGCAGATCTGGGGAGGGGGCTCAGGCAGACCTGGAGAGGCTGCTCCTCACAGAGGGAGGGGCGGGTGCAGGGGCCACGGGGAGATGCCCAAGGGGTTCAAGACAAGGAGGCAAGAAAGCAGAGCTGAGTAAGAATGAGGGGAGTGAGGGCAGAGCCAGAGCAGGAGGAGCCCTGGGGTCACTCCAAAAAAGGAGGAAGGGGAGGACGTCTTGGGTTTTTAAGGAATCACTCCTGTGCTTTGCAGAAAACAGGCAGTAAGTGGGGAAGGGGGAGAATGAATATAAGTAAGGAGGCTGCTGGAAAAATCTAGGTGAGAGATGACCGGGGTCAGGATCAGAGTGGGAGCAGTGAGAATGGAGAGACGGGGTCACACTCCAGACACGTTTGGAAGGTGTCCGTGTCCCGACCATGCAGAATAGGAGATCAGTCCATGTTTATAATGGTCACATCATTTACAGAAGAATCGCTGTGCAGCCTGGTCCTGCAGGGCCCCTTCCCACCAGACTCTGCTGCATGGACACCCGAGGGTTGGGGAGGCCCCACAACCCTGCCCACATTACTGGTCCAATCAGCCCACGTGGCTACAGCAAAGCATTGACCCCCAGGGAAAAAGCTGAATATCAGCCGCTGTCCCAGCTCTTCTGCAGAGATGCTCAAATGTGGGGAGAAAGAAGGGCTGAGCTTCACCAGTAAGGCAAGGTCATGAAAGAAACATCCCACCCTGGCCTGGGTCTCTGGAGTCTGATCTGGGCATCAGGGGCTGGACGTGATTAAAGTAAAGAGGAAATGCCTGAGATTTGTTTATTTCACACCCCACCTATCACCTGCTCTTCAAAAAATTCTTCCTTATACACTTCCTCAACTTAGAGGCAGCACAGCATGGAGGACAAGTATGGAGTCTAGAGTCATGCAGAAAGGGATCTGAACTTGAGCTGAGATGAGCTGCTTGATCCCCCAAGCCTTAGTTTTACCAACTATGAGGACGTTAATGCTGAAGACACTGATAAAGAATAACTCATATAGCCTCTTACACGTGTGCACACACAGGGGTGAAAGACAGAAAAATGACTCGCACATGGACTCTGAATAAATGGGAGCTACTCTTCTCACTGTTGTACACGTGCTTCCCTCTTCTTTTCTTATCCAGTCTCTACACCATTTAATACAAATCTACTCATTCCTGCTAACTTGACATTATTTCTGCAAACACAATCTCCCATTAATAAGAACCCAAGAGAAAGAAACAGAAGCCCATTAAAGGAGCAATTCTGTTTTAACCACATTATTGTAAAATGCTACTCACGTGATACAATCTATGCTGTTCAAGCTGTGGTTCAAGCAAAATTACTATTTTCTATTTCCTCAGAAAGAAGGTTTTGGAGTCTTAACTCCTCACCTCTGAAAGTCTGTCCTGGGCTTTTTCTCACAGTATAGAAGAATACTCGGATGTCCAGACTGGACTCAACAGACTCGGGGGAGCCCTTTAACACTACTGTTCACAGATTTTTATAACCCAGGAGAGTAACATACTCTTTAATCAGTATTTACATTATTCTTCCTTTTAGCCAAATTACATTCCCCTCTCCAGTAAGTTCAGTTTTCATCATTCACTCACTAATTTCATCTAAATCCCAAGCTAGGGTTAAATGCTTCATTTTGTCATTTTCTGTGAAACTCAATGCCATGTCTGAAAACAATTTCTCCCCCAAAGAAAAGATGCAGTATTAAGAAGAAATGTTAAAGCATTCTATTTTCTTTAAATAGTAATGCAAGTCAAAACCAAGAGGAGAGGGAAACCTAGGGACTGAAAAGTCCTGAGGAGGCACGAGCCAAGGGTCGGTGGGGAGACCTCATGTGCAGGCTGCCTCCAGCAAAGCTGAAGGAGATTCCTCAGTGAAATGACTAAGGACATGTAAACAGAGACTAGCAGGTCGATGACACTCAGGAATCTGGGTTATTTTTCAGGTGAAATAATGTCATTTTTTCCCCAAAGGCTTTCCTATCTTTCAGAGAAAACTAATAATACATTTGCAGATGAACTAATCTAGGTCTAGGATCTTCTCCAGAATAATCTGGGGTGGGGGTGGGGCTGGCTGAGGTGGAGATGCAGCGAGATTGGCCACCAGCTGCTCCTGGCTGAAGGTGGGGGTGGATACATGAGGGTTCATTACACCATGCTGTCTATTTTTACAAAGTTTTGCAATTGTCCATTTAAAAAAGAAATTAAAAGTGAACGAGGGAATTCCCTTGTGGTCCATTGTTTGGGACTCTGTGCTCTCACTGCCAAGTGACCGAGTTCACTCTGTAGTCAGGGAACAAAGATTGTGCAAGGCGTGTGGCACAGCCCTCCATACCAAAAACAATGAATAAAATTTCACAAAATGAAACAACCACACAGCCCCCCACCAAAGTTATTCTGTGAGTGTTGTTATCACATCAGGATTAAAACAGCAACATATATGCCTGCATATTTACCCAGAAGACCAGCAAATATATTAAGAAACAATCAAAGACCTTTCAAATTAAAAAGAAATTTCAACTAACTTTAGAGTTTAAACCAACATTATCACTATTTGAAATTTGAGTAGATGTAGCTCAAAAGTCATTATTCACCTTTTCCAAAGCACACGCCTTTATTACTTCTTTATATCTGTCTTCTTCATATTTCTTTCCAAATAAAATGTTACTCCTCACAGTTCCTGGAAACACCCACGGCTGCTGAGAAACATACGCGATCCTCCCGTGGATGTTGACATTCCCCTGGATCAAGGGCATCTCCCCCAGCAAAGCGCTTAACAGTGACGACTGAAACAGACAGCAACACACAAATGAACAGGCAGCACTCAGGATGGAACACGCCCGCAGCACAGCTGACCCCACCCTGGTGCTTGAGACAGGATAGAAACCTTTCCTTCAAAACGGGATAAAGTAATGCTCTGGTGATTGTGATAAAAATAAAAATAATACCATTGGTCAAGGTAAACTAAAGGTTGATAAGGAATATGAATAGCATAACAATCTATGCTGCCTGAATATTCAACATCTTTCTCTAGTAGAGCAGTCACACAGGATGTGTAGTTCATATATCTGATGTTTAATGCAGTTGTTCCTACATCCGGGATATCCTTTATTTGACAAATACTTGTTCTTAAAAAGCTATGTGTAGGGAATTCCCTGGTGGTCCAGAGGCTGGGACTCTGCGCTCCCTGTGCAGGGGCTGGGGTTCAATCCCTGGTCAGGGAACGAGACCTCACATGCTGCAACTAAGATCTCATGCAGTCAAATAAACACATATTTTATTTTTTTAAAGTTATGTGTAAATAATATATCCAAAGACGATGGACTAAAAGAACTATGAAGTGAGTTGTGTCTGCAGAGCAAAGTCCATGATAAAGGAAATCATCACCCTTTCGTGTACGTATCCCACATTTAGGTTTCTGTATGTTATTGTACAAAACACATGAGACTAAGTCAACGTGCAAATTTCAAATGTTTTACAACACATAGATGTGTTGCGTCTGTGTCCACACATCAGAGTGCTCATTGCCCTGGGCTGAAATAACCTGCCTGTGTATCTGTCTCACCCCAGAACCTGGTTGCTCTGGAGCAGAGGTGTCAAGCCCTGGCTCATGTCTGTACCTTTAGCTTCAGCACATGGCCGCACATTCACTACATGTGCACTGATAGGACCAAGTCAAGTCATGTGAGGAAATGCTCAGAGCTTCCTGGAAGAACCTGCACCACCCCCAGACTTCCTGGAGGGGCCACTGTGACAAAAAGAAATCCCCATTGTCTCCATCCATTCTGAAAAGCTGTCACATCAATAATTTCCTTCACTGAGATGTTCACTGCTTGACACGTGGTTCCCAACTGGGCAATGTGAAGCACCAAGAAGGAGAACGCAGTGTGCACTTGTTCAGATTTATTTGCCACGAAACCTTCTCGCAAAATGAATGCTCCATAGAACACACCTAGAGAAACACTGTTCTAGACACACTGAATTCAAACTGAGTCACACTCAGCTCTGGGCTCCACTCTGAGAATATAACAGGGGCTGTTATCAAGCTGCCAAAAGGCATCAGCACATACCTTTCCTGCGCCTACAGGTCCAACCACAGCTAACAGTTCACCAGGTCTGACAGTAAAGGAAAGGCCTTGTAGGGCTGGGGTTCCTGATTCCTGCAATGAAAGTTACAAAAATGTACCCATTTCAATAAAGTAACACAAATTACTTCAAATACTGGGGAAAATACCATAAGAGTTATTGAAATGCTAACATAGCCCACATTTTCTCGTTTTAAGACATCGTGTTTTACAGGTCTTTTCATCCACTCCTATCTTTTGGGGGAGTTGAAACAACTTTAGTTGCCTTAGGAAGGCTTCTTTCACCAGATTTCCATATGGACTCAGGTGTAGACACCCACAGAATTTAAGGAGATGCTATGACAAGGAACCTGCTTGAAATGCAAACTGAATGATGTACATAAGCTTATTAAAACAATGTACTTACTAGAGTATTCAGTGTGGGAGGTTTTTACCACTTACCCTTTTTCATAGCCCCTCTAGTATTCTTGCCTGGAAATTCCATGGACAAAGGAGCCTGGCAGGCTACAGTCCATGAGTTTACAAAGAGTCTGACACAGCGACTGAACACACATGCAGTGACCTTTGGTTTTAAATATAAGGTGGCAGCAGAAGAACGTAGCACGCCTGGTCCTATACTAATAAACACTGTAATTTGAAATCTCTATTAATCTCCCCATTTTCATTTGATAAAGAAAAAAATCTCAGAAACACTCAGCAAGAAGGGGACACTTTACATAATAAAATCACTCTTGGTAAATTAACTCTTGTAAATAACGGTCTAATTTCACGAGAGCTCTAATTTAACATCAATAACACACACACACACAAAAATGGGGAATAAGGAAATTTATGACATTGTGAGTCAGAGGAATAAAGCCTCAATTTTACACATGTTACATGCATTACCTGTCCTGGCTAAACAGGGACGATAAAGTCCCTCTACTGTAAGGAAAACAAAAACATGGAAATGCATTTGACAGCACACAATCCAATATGAAGAAGGACAATGTACTCATCATGCCAATCACAGGTCACATTCCTGGGAGACTTGAGGGTATGTGTACTTCTTTACATATCCTAAGTGTTAAGAAAATTGTCAGTAACTGTTATGTTTAAAAACACATACACAGTGGTTACATGTAATTAAGGAAAATGCCCAAAAGACTAAAAGCATAGAGTCTGTATAAAAAAGTCTAGATAATCTTAAAAATGAAAGATTTATTTGTAAACAGCTGAACTGATAATAAGGCAATCATATACTAAAAATAATAATTAATTTTCATCACCAAAACAAAGTTTCAGATTTTAGGTATGAAAAATCAGTAAGAAGCTAGGTTTTAATATACGAGAAGCATTTGTTTAAACTTCTCCACTCCTTTCTTTGTGTTGACACTTAGGGTTCCTATTTTACTACTTTTCACTCAGGTGTGACTACAAAATAATGAGCCACATACAATCATCATCCCTGTCCCCTCCCCTCATAGTTTGTCAGGACAGGACATTGAGTTCCCTCCCTGTTCAGGCTTTAGGCAGGCACTACTCCGCCATGACAGCACTCGACAGCTCAGAGGCACTAGGTCCCCTCCCCTCCTGGTTACCCAGGATCAGGGGACACTGACTCAACAAGGATCATCAGCTGAGCCCTGACTCTGTGTAGACACAGTTGGAAACCCCTGTTCCATGAGATCTGGAGGCTCACACAGGACCATTTATTTTAGAGCTTAAATACAGACCAAATCCCACCATTTCATGAATGAGACCTGGGTCCCTGAGACTTCCCCCCATCTGCCCACCTGTCTGTCTGGGGGAGCAGGTTACAGAGTCTCCTGCCTCCCAACCCAGCAAGGGCTTCATTCAGACTCAGCTTCTCTCCAAAATCCCAATGTCTGTGCCCCTCTCCCTCCCGAGGGCTCCCTCACCCATGACCTTACCTACCCTCCTGTGGTGTGGGTTCAGTTTTCCTGACTAATCCACGCTGACATGGGAGGGTGTGCACACAGGACCATGGAACCAGGTTGCAGGAGAGCATTTCAGTTGTCAATAAAGGGGCTGCACTGGGGGTGCAATACTTGAGAGCAAATTTTTCTGCTTTCCCTGTTTGCCTGAATATTATAAATAAGCCAAGTGTTGGAACATCGCCAGTTCTCCATGTCAGCTTCCATATAGTGAAAACTTTAAATGGAATCACTGGGGCTCACGATGACCACCTGCTGTCTCCTCCTGTCCCTGGCTGCCACCAAAGTAGCTAGAAGCTTCCAGAAGATTAGGATGGGGGAGCCCCCACCCTACCTCACAGCCAAGATCCAGATCACAGCCTCACTCCGTGTGTAGTAAGATGGTCTGTGAAGATCAGTATGCAGAAAATGTACATTGATTCCCCAAAGGCTGTTGTCTCTAACAACTTGTTGTGTATCTGTTAGTTAACCCACATCATACTGCAGTATTTTGTATGTCCAATCCTGTAAATTCTAACATTACCAATGTATGTAATTTAAGCTCAAGATGTGCTAATACTTTATACCTCTGTTGAAAATGAGAGAGAGAACAACCTGTCAGATGTCTTAGGCTGATTTTATACTTAATCTCCAGTAGTTTCAAACCTTATTCCTGATTTTGAGAAGTTTTATAACATACTTTCAGTATACAAGTAAGTCACATTTTACACCATGTGTAAAACCTCAAAATTTTCTTATAAATCTATATCACAGTTGTCTTATTAGCAGTCATGATCCTGAGGTGGAGGACTTGTTACCTCATCCCAAAAAGCAGTTAAATCTTGCACGTCCACAATTGTTTCACCATCTGATGGCACCAGCTGATGGTCATGCGGTGGTATCTCTTCGAGTAACAGGAAGTCCTACAGAGAAAGGAAAAACAGACAGTTTAGTTGGCTGGATGAAAGCACAAACAAACATAACTGCTTTCCTGGAATTTATAACAAACTTCATATAGCCAACATAGCATTTTCCAACTGCACTTAAAGTGTTGGTTCACATCAGAACACACTGAATAATATACAGAATAAAATATACAGTACCTCATATATATAGCAATATAGTGAATACAGGATACATAGAGTATTTTATATATATAGGTTTGTGTGTGTATATAATAAACACACAATATACATGTGTGTGCGTATATACATATATATGTGCGTGTGTGTATATATATATATGTGTATGTGTGTGTGTGTATATATGTATATGTAATATGAATAGTTTCAGACCATGAGGAAAGTTGTAAGTTTCTCAATAAGTGGACTAGTTTTTCCTCAAGGAGAAAGTCTGGCTCCAAACTCCAGCACATTTTGAACCTGCAGCCAGAGGGAACTCTGAGGTGATAAAAAATCTTAATGTTACCTGTAGGGACTTACATAGTCCCCTGATCAGGCCTCTAGCACTCCATACTCTGCAGGCTCAGACATTTTTGGTTCCTCAAATGCATGAATCCCCTTCTCATGCACTAAAAGCCTCATCACATCACCTTCCCCAGGAAAATGAGAAGCATCAGCCTCCCACCTCCCCCAGCCCTACACACGGAATTCTCCAGGTAATTTCCTCAGCCTTCCCAGGAAACACAACCTCCAAAATTACACCAGTGGCTCTGCCAAAGCACTTCATGGCACCTCAGATTTTTCCTCCCAAGGACTAATGACACAGAAATGTGCATCCACCGTGAGTTTCACTATTTGATTCTATTTTAACCCCTCACTTGATAAAATATACATTCCAAGCAGGAAGGACTTCTCTGCATGTGCTTACCTGCCACTGTACATACTCATCTAGCCTGCTCCAGACTTCAGGTAGGTAGTATTCAATGATTTTGTGAAGTGATGAAATAGGTGGATAAATTTCAAATTTACTCCCCCGCACCCCACCCAAAGTCTAGCATAAATTAAGACAGGGTTTTCCTCTCAAATTATTTTACTCTCAGCAACATCCTGTCGTATTTTATATTTGCTAAAATACCTGGTGACTCTGTGTGTTTTTTTCTACAACTAGGGCAATGTTTCCCAGGTTTGGCTTATTTTCAGATGCATGGAACATTGACTAAAGACACAGATACCTTGGGCCCCAAGCAAAAACTAGTGAATCAGAAACACCAAGGTGTGAGTTTTAAAGGCATTCAGGGGATTCTGATGAGCCAGAGAAACAAAAAATTTTTAAGCATTGCAAAAATTATATGGGCTGAATAAGAGTCTAATATGTAAAAGGAAAAAATAGTTCAACAATTATTTCTACTCACCTTGGAACAATTTGTCATGCTTCTCACCATGCTTATTCTTGGCCATTGGCCCTGCCTTTACTGAAAACTATTGCCTAAAAGATCTCTAAATTTCTAGACCATCATCCCGCCAGAAAATGTATGAAAATGAGAGAAAATCTAGGTTTCTTGCTCATATCAACGATGTTTAATCAGGACACAAAGCATCCTGACAAAGCCCCAGGAAAATTCAAAGTTCTCAGCAGGTTATCACACACATCTAGATGGAAAGGAATTTTAAGCCTCAGACACTGTTCAGGTACATTTTGGTGGAAAAGAAATAAAAAATCCTACTCAAATATTTTTGAGCTCAATACTCTGAAAAACTCTGCAGTTCCCCTTTCATGCATCCTCTTTAAGTGCATCACATAATTGATGTGAGAATCAGAGTTATCACTGTCTCCACTATAACCATGCTTAATAGTTAGGCATCTGCAGGAGCCGAGACATCATGGAGCTGGAAGATCACTTCAGTTGCACATTTTCTGAGCATCGGCTATTCGTGAGTAGTACAAAGATGAACAAGGCACTGTAGCTGCCTTTTAGATAAGTCTGGAGTTCAGGGAAGGACAGAAATCCACAAACATGTGGCTTAGTCAGGACAAAGTCACATCCAGGAGCTCAAAGAAAGAGATGTAGGGC